>NC_137636.1:22844927-22997427 GCF_963383615.2 Lipophrys pholis | reverse complement strand
CTCTCCCTCCGCTCTCCTTCTCCTGCTGCTCTGTGTTTTATACTGATGTTTCAGCCCGATCCCTCCTCGCCGTTATAAACGGTCTTATCTCGTATATCTGAGCCGTCACTCAGTTTGCACTCCATGTCTGCTGCTGAGGCTTCCATTCAGCCATTACCTTTTATCTTTAGTCATGTTTTGGATTAATATATTCTGTGAACTGACATCGACCCTGAGTTTGGGGCTTTTCTACCTTTGAGTGTCTCGGTACTTTCCTGAAGCTCTGATGCTTCTTCTCCAACAATTTGATCTTAGTAACTTTATCTGAGTAGTAAAGTTCAGTCTGAAGCCAATCGGTTTGCTTCTTTTTCCAGCAGCACCGAGGATGTTTTGATGGCTCCGGTAAATAAAAGCACATTGTTGTTGTCTGTGTTTGTATAATCAAGGAAGATCAAACCACCTTCATGCAGGTCGACTGGGTCATTCTAAAGGTTTCTTCCCGACTCTGATTCTTTGTGCGCATCGTTCATGTTTTTAACCAGTTCTCCTCACAGTTTGTACAGTCAGTTGGTTTGAAGGCACTTGGGTCGTACGGTCGGTCTGTTTCTGGTCAGACATCTCACATTCACACTCCTAGAAAACTAGAAAACACTTTACACAGGGTTAAGAGCTCTGCAGCCTCACGACTCTTCTCATCATCATGGTGTCTGAGTCTGTTTATCTAGAATAGGCAGGTAATCAGATTAGGGATTAGAGCGATAAGCTACAACACAGACTTCAATCTCACTGCTGCTCCGAGCAGCTTCATTGGATTCAGTCCAGGACTTTCTCACTGCAGGAAATCTGCACTTTCTTCATATGATCCACCAGACGAAAAACTTTAGATGGAGGCGTCTGTGAAGTCCTGTTTGGTGAATCCTTTCTGAAAAACACAAAGAGGAGCAGCGTGAATACTGGAAAACAAACCACAGACTCTCCCAGAAGTCCTGAAAGTGAAAAGTAAAAGAAACAAAACAACATATTTTCTGGCTTTGTGGTGATGAAGTTCACAAAGACGTGAAATTCCTGCTGAGTTGCAGCGAACCAGACAGGAGGGGATGCCCAGCTGGAGTTAAAACTAACAAACCAATTCAGCCAGAAAGTTAGATAGAGCCACCAGCTTCTGCTGAGTCATGGTTCAAGTATCTACTGTTTCAGATTTACAGGCCAGCTGAAATAAAACAAAGACTGGGTTTGAGACGGTTCCACGTTCAGGCCTCCTTTCACTGGAGGAGCGAGGGAGACTCTCACCAGTTTGTAGTCTCTGTGCAGCTTGTTGTACTGGAACATGTTGCAGAGGACGGTCGAGGCCGCTTTGGCAGCTTTCAGGCTCCCGGAGCTGAAAACAAAGCCGAGCAGCAGAGAGAGAAGAAGAGCAGGAGGATCAGCGACACACGTCTCACCCTCAGCATTCAAAAATGTCTGTCAACAGAATCGGCAGCGTCACCGAAAGCTTCAAACCGTTTCAGGAGTAAATGAATCGAAATGCATGAAGTCCTCAGAGTTTCTCATTTGGAAGGTTTCCTGGACTGTGGTGGGAAACCAGAGCAATGCAGGAGCAACTGCACCACTTCTCTCACGTCACTGAAATAAACTGAAGCTTCCTCAGAGTAGACCTGAGAATATTCTCACATTAAGTCGGCAACACTGAAGCAAACTTTATATCTTTATGGAAGAAAGGAAGGTGCGACTTCTTTTGGATGTTTCATCGTCATTTTGCTTTACGACTTCAGGAAAATCTGAGCATTAAAGTTGTTGAGGTGCAGCGTAGTTGAAGTTCTTAATTCCTTAATTTATTCATGGATATTTTGTCTGCTGAGGGTTTATTGAATTAATGACACATTTAATGAATGTATTTCTTTTATTTCTTTGTGAATCACTGTGAATTCCCTTGTGTCTAAATAGTGCTCTAGTGCTCTCCCTTAAATCTGCTGCTCTGACCAGGTGGAGTTCTCTCCTAATCAGGCATCAAATGGAATATTTTCCCATGCATGCATGTTTTAGAAAAAACCAAACCTAACAAATTTTACTCTGAAAGGAGTCATATTATGCAGCTTTTTGCATTTCAGTCATTTTCCATTAACCCTTAATGGGGTTTTTTAAACTCAGAGATCTACATTATTTCTAACCATCACCAAGTTAATTCCATAATATGACACACACACACACACACACACACACACACACACACACACACACACACACACACACACACACGGATGGTGATAAAACATGCACAGCTAAATTAGTAACTAAATCACAAAGTAATCCCAGTTCTTCCATGTGATGAAATCAGATCCGCTCAGTTTTTCTGAAGCAGTTTCAGTCTGGGCTGAGTGAGAACTCAGAGTGTGTCCTACCTGTGATCGTGGGACGTTTTGATCCCCACCAGTTTTGGAAGTCCGTTGAAGAAAGCGATGTCGCGGGCTGCCAGGGAGCTGCCGGAGACCAGGTGATTGAGGGCCCCGCAGATGTTGACCACCACCTCGCTGGATAAGGAGTTCTGATGGCCGTCGCTGGGCAGCTTGGACACCAGGACGTTCACCGAGGTCTTAGCTTCCCAGAACAAAGACCAAAAAGAATTATCCTACGATTAATGACCTCATTTCATCCAGGCATGTCGTCTGTAGCGGACTTTCCATTTAAAGATTTAAGGAAGACATTCTGGGCAGATTTATTGAGTATCTAGTAGTGTTGGACACCAGATAAGAACAAAAACACAAAAAAGTATAATTATTTTGTGTAATTTGAAATCACACCAAAACACACTTTAATAATGGGATTTTTCTATTTTCACTGAGGATTTTCTTTTATGTCAGTACAGTAGGGCTGCCATAAAGATAGAAACTTACATTTAAAACTCACAATAAGTAGATAGCTAATGTCGGGGTTTTCACATTAAGCAATTCAGTTGTTTTTGGATTCAAAGGCAAAAAAAAGATCCGTTTGTTAGAGTCGATATATTAATTATCAAAACAGCTTTGAGGGCTGCGTATGCAGTGGAAAGGCGCTATATAAGTGAAATCCATTTATAGCTATCGCAACTGTTACTGTTATGGTTCTCACTGCAGCTTATTTCAGTTGTTTTTCTTTTGTTGCAATAAACTGAGGTTTGAAAATGAAAATGTGTGTTTTCGTCAAATAATCAAGTTTCCAATCAACTATAAACTTCTGATTCTGTAGTTTTATGAGGATACATTGAGAAGAATGACAATAAAATCCTGAAAACAAGCACTTTTAACCATGTGTAGGACTGTGAACACAGACCATCCAGTGTTAATGTTGCAGAATGCAGCTACTTACAGGAACACTTCACTTTATACTGCTTATTACGCAGCCCCAGACATGACATCTGAAATAAAACAGTTTCTGAAATAGTGGCCTCAAATTACTATTTTATGGCCACAAAACAGTATTTTGTGGACACAAAAAACTAATTTATGGCCACTGAATATTAATTTGTGGCAACAATTCAAAGTTTTATTTCAGATGTCTTGTCTGGGGTTGTTATGTTATACCTGTTTCTCAGATTGAAATATTTGATATTCATGTAAAAAAACCTGTAGAAAATATGAGAGACTTGCAGACTTGTGATCTCAGTCTGCCTCTCACCCATGCGCTCTTTGTCTCTGCAGTGTCGGGCCAGGTTCCTCATCAGGCCGGTCAGAGGCCTCAGTTCCAGGTCGTTGTCAGAGTCCAGCAGGTCCAGGAGAACGGGCAGCATCCTCTCCTGCTCGATCACCACGCCGCTCAGCAGCGACGGCCACTGCCGGAGAGAGAGAACATCACCATCCGTTTGGCTTTCTGTCACCAAACTGAGAGCAATAAAGTGACGTGAATAAACCCAGTGACTGCTCCTACCCGGCCTTCTCCCACGGTGATGTTCTGCAGGGCCCCGACGGCCGCGGCCCGGCTGGTGCAGCTGCTCTCACGGTTCTGCAGAACCAGCTTGTACAGCAACACCACTTTAGGATGCCACAGCCACTCGGCTCCTTTCGGCTGGGCCAGCGTGGGCACGTTCAGGTTGTCCTGCTGTGGACGGAGAGAAAGAGAAAGAACTTTTAACAGCTGAATGGCAACAGCATTTATGTGGCGCAAAGTGATTCTTTAGAGTCACAGATCCACTCTGCATCCTTTACAGAAGGTTTAACGATAATGATCAGAGGTGTAAACATCAAGAAACAGTCAAATAATGTGTTTTCGCCTCGTCTTTACCGGGCAGCTGCCGTAACACACTCAGAAAAATAGCCTTCATTGCTAAACAATCTCCCTGAAGTTATGTTAAATACCAAACTGTGTTAAAAAATCCAGCTTGCTACTTATATGTGCTATAATGAATCCATTAAAAGGTCAAACTATTATAGTTCTGTCAAAAGATTTAGGCACTTTGTAAATAAAACATGAGTGTAACGATGTGCAAACTCTGGATTGAAAAGTTTTGAAAGGGAAAAATACTATCCATAGGCTTTGTAATGTTTTGATTTTGGTACATTATCAAAATAAATGTCAAATTACTTTCACAAAAATATTACTAAATGTATAAAAAACTGTAATCATGTGCCAAAGAATGTGATATTTCAGAAGTTTTGGGATCCTAGAGTGTTCACGTCGGTGATAATAATGCTGTGAGTTTAAAACACCTTTAAGATGCTCTCTCTGTCCCAAAGGTGGGAAACTAAACAATAACAGAGAAATGTGACTGTGTGCTTGAAATGGCACAACAAGAGGGTAGTTCTGATCAGGATCAGAAGTTTCAGAGCAAAACTCCTGAGAAGACATTAAAAAACGGATCAATAGGAGACGAGAAATTGTCTATTGATGATGTGAAGAGAACACAGTTCTCTGTTTTTACACTGTATTTATAGACTTGCACTCTACCAGTGTGTCTGGCAGAGACACTCACTCTTCCTGCCCTTAGTCTGTACAATGTTGACTACATTCAATATCTTCTCCATGTGACTTTAATCACATTTTTCCAAACCCATTTTACTTAATACGGTCAGATCAGGCTTCAACCTCAGTCTTTATGAATGATTTTACACCATACAAGCTGAGATCAACCTACATCTTTTTATAAGTTACACCGTGTCACTATGTCTCGGATTCATTTTTACGACTGACTGATGTTCGTTTGTTTCGCTGCTTTGATTTCTCTTTCCCTGAAACTAAAGCAGTAGATGCAAATCTTCACCTCTGAGTGTGTCCATTGTGTGAGAGTGCAGACGTCACCTCAGGTTTTCTTTTGTTGTACAGCGAGAAGCAGCCGATAGTGTCAGCCTCTCGATGAGCGGAGGACCTCACAGGACCCTCCAGGTGGAGCCGGGCCGAGGGGGGAAGCTCCGTGTACAGCTGGTACGACAGATTCCTCATTATGCACAGCGAATTCTCAAACCCCTGAAGAAGAAAGAAAGGAACACGGAGAAGAGACACGGATTTGAAGATTAGATAGATGTACATGCTTTGATGATCTGTCAGGTTCAAGTAACAAGAAGAAAAAAAAAATCATCTTTCTTTGTTAACTAGATATATGTATATAGTTTTTCTATGATTAACATGCTCTTTATTTGTCCTCTTAGAGTTGGTTTTCCCTCCGTTTCCTTCTTCCACCTGCTTCTCATCCATCATTGAGGTATTTCTATAGTCCTGCCTTCCACCTCTTTGAAGTCAAACTGGATAAAATCCGAGAAACAGGATGAGTATGGAATTTGAAGGGATTATTGGGAACAGAAGGAGACCGAGGGTATAAAAAAATCACCAGGAAAGCATTACTTTCACTTCCAAAATAGGCAATACTGAAAGAGAGAATGTGGGACGCAGGTCACGACTTGTATTTACACACTGGAGTACACGAGAAAGAAAAGCGTACTTCTGTAGATTATTTATCTGCACTGAACCCATCCGATTTATAGTCGACTCTAACTGCATGTTTCTAGGAGGAGTAGAAGTTGTTGTTGTTGGTCCAAGGTCTCACTCAGTGGTAACTGGATTCAAACCTGTGATCCTCTGATTCCACACTGCTCCTCTAACCTTTAAGCCACCACTGCCCAACAGTAGGGGGCAGTATAACCATTGACACTGTTTGCAATTCCACAAGAAAGCCAAAAGAAGAAGAAAATGTTGCATTATTTTGAGTTTTGGATTTTGTTCCACTTCTGATTTGATTTACCCGACAGACCGATCGTATGTATTCGTACATGAGGACTGTAAATGAAAAACAAGATCTTGGTGACTGAGGCCCCGTTTCGTTTAAGCAACAACATATTCAAGCCCGAAGACTTCTGTAGCGTTTGGGGCAGGGGTGTCCAATCCCAGTCCTCAAGAGCCCCTGTCCTGCAGGTTTTAGTTCTCTCCCTGCTTCAGCATACCTGAATCTAATGATGATGTCATCACCAAGGTTGTGAAAAAGCCCAATAACGAGCCCCTCGTTGCAATCAGGTGTGTTGCAACTGGGAGAAGCTAAAACATGCAGGACAGGGGTCCTCAAGGACAGCGGGTGGACACCCCTGGTTTAGGGATTCCGTTTACAGAGTCACTGAAAAAACAACTTTTGAAAACATTCTGACGGGGTATAAAGCAATGTTTTTTGAAATACTGCTATTTCACATGCAAACCACGGCCAGAGTAAATAGTTGTTCTGCACATGCTCAGTAGAAGTACAGCAAGAACAAAGTTTCCTCCAGAGTGTCATGACTTTCAGTCCATATTCTCCTTGACTTGGTAGTTTTATAGTCGACAGTCACTGTAATAACAATCCAACTTGGTCGTCATACAACTGTCTGTGAACTCCCATTGTTAATGTGTCTGTGTTTCATTACCAATACAAACAACAGCGCCAACTAGTGACCTGGCATTCTAACTGCATCATTTTCAGCGTGTCTGCTGGACTATGTGGAATTTCCTAATGTCAGACAATGTTGATCACCTGAAACTGTACGTAACAAAGACTTGGGAATATCTTCACACAAGAATAATATTCAAGTCGAAAGTCTACACTTTGAGCATAAAATGCAGGTTCTTTGTTGTATAGTAACAAATTTCACACAGAAGCTTTTTGAACTTGCTAGTTTCACTTCTACTCAAAAACTCAGAGGCTAACTTTTCACTGGTTAACTAATTTCTCTCTGGTATCTGATGGTAATCTTCAGATTTCATCCATCTTTAGATACATTCAGTGCCTCCAGTATGAGAAACGGCAAAGCAGCCTCACAGCATGATGGTGCCTCCGCCATGCTTCCATGCTTCTCTCTCCTCTTCTGGATTGTATTTGTTGACCTTTTAAGAAACTACCTGATGCACTTTCTCTCTAAAGAGCTGTGTAGGTTTTATGTGCCCAAAGAACTTTATCCCAGCAAGGCAGGCAGTTCCTTAGATGAAATGTATCTGCCTATAAAGGCACGCACTAAGAAGAAAAACAAGACGAGACTGTGGTAACTGAGCAGATTACTTACTTTAAAAAGTAGTTATGTAACTTCAACCCATTCCCACCATTAGGAAGGTTCACTGTTCAATCAGCTAACCTTAGCTTTTAAACCAGGGGATCCACAATCTTTCTAACATGAGGAGATTGTTTCAATTTCTCTTGCATTTTAGGACCAATTACAAAAAAATCCAACACACCTGGAATATCATTCCATATGTAGGTCACAAGAAAAGGTTTCCTGTTATTCACAACACAACAAAGTGAGCAGGGGTCTCCTTTCAAAACACTGCTTTCATTTACTCATTAAAACATATTACACTGAGGGAGAAAAACTTCAGTGAAAAACAGCCTCATGTTTAGACTTCAGCTGAGTTCAGCCTGAGTCGACAACAAACAGATGGTTTCACATTATTATTTATAGACAGGAACTAATCATAGTCCATAACATAACCTATGACCTATTACATATGAAACGTTTAACATTTTAAAGAGAAGAAAACAACAACATATATAGATTAATTCAGTTTGTTGCTTTTTGCTTGTGCTACCACCTACCTGAACCAGGGTTTGAATCCCTCCCAACAATCTGTCTGTCCTTTCTCTCCTATCCCCGAACCACAACCGGAACAGCAGAGTCTCCTCCTCTGAGTCTGGTTCTGCAGGTGTCTTCCTTTTAAAAGGGAGTTTTTCCTTTCCACCATTGATTATTCTTGCTTATGTGGATTTATTGTATTTTTTTATAATGACTCCTCTGTATTTAGATCTATTTGGATACAACTGAATTGAATTAAAACCAAATATAGACTGAGGCTATTAGATATGTTCTTGTCACTCACAATAGAGGTTTAAGATGTTTCAGTGTTTTTGTTATTTGCATAATTTAAGCAAAGCTTTTATATTTATATTAAATGGTTAATGTTTGGTTTGAAAGCCGTTGACTGAATGGTCATGATTACATATAGAGTTAATGTGAGTTTAGTGTAAAGTGTGTAGTGCTGCCTCATAGCAGGGTGACTGAGCTTGAACTCTGTGTGGAGTTTTCCTGTTTTCCTGTCTGAGTTTTCTTCAGGTTCCCTCCACAATCCAGAGGAACGTCTGTGAGGTTGCTTGGTGACTCTGGATTTATGTGTGTGTGTGGCGAGGCGGGCTGTGTTATCCCTGTGACAGAGTGTATAATGGCTCTCTAAAGTCAGCTGGGGATAGGGCCCAGCCTCCTTCTGTTACTATGCTGAAGTGGGTGGTCAAGAAAATAGATGGATGGTACAGGCTGAAAACACTCAAACAGCAAACAGCTTCTTCTGTTAATCAAGTGAAACATCTTGGTTATTTCAGTTGATTCTCAAAGTTGCCTTTACATGTTTTTACATGTTAAAATGGTGCCACTACCTGTGTCAGACCTTCATATTATCACTGTTTGCATTATATATTGCTCAGTATTAGCTGGATGAGGCAGTGGCACCATTTTACATGTTAAAATGGGGCCACTACCTGTGTCAGACCTTCATATTATCACTGTTTGCATTATATATTGCTCAGTATTAGCTGGATGAGGCTTTGTTACAGGGGTGTGGATGTCAGGCTCCAGGTTTAATGTTCACCTCCAAGCAATCAAACATGTGGGAAACCTGAGAAGGTCATGAGAAGGCTGACGAGACTTACACAGCAGGTTGGTGTGGTGGGTTGTAACTTGATCTGGTGTATAAAACATTAACTGGAAGTTAAATGTTTTCTTGTGTGATATCTATTAGAGCTCACTCAGCTTCGGCTCAAACCACCGCTAGTTTTCTTTAATTGATTCTTGCCCAAAAAGTAGACTTTGATCATAACTCCAGCTGCATTACGGTGGGTGAGACTGTTGATAGACAGCACAGCGAGTGAAAAAGTTAGTGTAGTTGTGGTTGATTGTCCATCAGTGACAATAAACATGTTTTTCTTGTGTGAAACGAGGCCCAGACAGTTCACTATAATGCACTCCATAATATATCTCAACCTCACTTTGTAGAAACCATGGAGCAGTCAGATACGGACGATTTATAGATTCTTACTTTGTTCTGCGGGATGCATGAAGACCGCAGAGAATCAGAAGCAGACATCAATACAGAGTGTGTGTTATGTATATTGTATGACATGCCTTATCGTCTGTTCTTTCTTCCTGCTGAATGTAGGACACCAGTGAGTCCAGCAGTCCTGGCGTATCTCTCATCTTCTGCCTCGTTCTCTGATTCACCGAGCTCAAGTTCCTGAAAACAAACACACACACAAAAAAAATACATTTTAACAAAGACTCACCCGTTAGATAATATTGCATCTGAGTCCTTTCAGCTCAACTTTTACTTAGATTTCATGCTCCTGAGTAGCCTTGTCTACACTTGCGATGAAACACTGAGTGGAAAACCAAAAATCACAATCACAATCATTTAGGTTCATTTCATGATAATAAAACTGTATAAAGAACGTGGCATGTGTTATAAAGGATAAGTTTAACTTTATATAGGCGCTTCTTTGCTACAAATGACAAACAGATCAATATAGGATACCAATTGTATAATAATAGTTTAAATTCAAGCGTACAAAGAATGTAAATTTCTTCTGACTTTGCTATAAATGCATTAAAAAAAAAAAAAGGACTAAAAAAGGACTAAAGGGTTATCCTGGGTAGCATACCTTCAACCTCCAGTAACACTGTGAGAATCCTGGAATCTTTGACGATCTTTCACTCCCACATTAAACAAACTTTCCAGGACAGTTTTCTTTCACCTGTTCATTAGTCAGATTCCTCTAATGTTCCCAGCCGCTCTCAGTTTCACTTCAGGAGGCTAAAACAGTATTTCGTTTTGAGATCGGACTTTAAACATTCCTGCTTGAACAACCGGGGGTTAGTTTAGGTCAAACAGACATTATCGATGCATTGAGCTTCTCTCCTGTGTTTCACTCTTTATATATATTGAAATACCAATATATAAAGTCTGACATTAACTGGGTTCCTCTCCTTCAGTGTGTGCTCTCTCCTCTCTGTACCTTCCCACGGGCTCTCCAGCAGTGGAGCTAACACTATATTATTTATAATTATTGTTTCTCTTAACCATTGCAAAGTGGACTATTTATTTGTTGTTCTCTGTTCTGTTTCTATCTGGCTTCACGGTCTCTGGATTTCAGCTGTTTGAGGAGGATGGAAACACATTCTGCTTCCTGTTTCCTCCTGTTTGAAGCCTCTTCCTCTTCTACATTGCTCTTTAGGGTATTATAGTGTTTTCTATATATAAAATCACATTATGTTGAGGCTATAGTGGTTCCTGCTGGGAGATGGCAGTGTTTGAATTGGTGCTGTGCCTGTTTTCTTCTTTTTTTCATCTAACATTTATGTGGAATCTCAAAAGTGTTCCTTCAAAACTGATGTTTTCAGTCACTCACAGTAAGATCTGTGGAGGATTATTTTTTTGTCATTAAAAACAGCAAGGCCCAAGCAATGAAGGCAGAGGTTAAGAAAATGGCATGAAAACCGAACATTTTACTGTATTAAAACATAACTCATATATTCTTCTTTGATTTTGGTGCAAAAAATACCTCAAATCTCTTTTGATGATGGTATTTTGAAGCAGGACAACTTCAAGTTTTCTTTTCATTTGGAATGCACCAATATAATGTGTCAGACACTGATAACTGATATTCATATTGCTGGTATGGCTGATAACCTAAATTTACTTTATCTATTTACTATATCTATTTACTTATATCGACATATGTATATTATATTTTAAAAAGTATCTTCCAGTAATCGGACAGATTTTTTTTTTTTAAATGATTGAAATTGGCCAATTCCGATAAATTGTGCATCTTCACTTTTCATTCATTAGAGCTTCCATATCAATGGCTCAAGTCAGACAAACGACACAGTTTTATTGTGTGCGACATAAACCTTAAAATCCCAAATAGTCTAGAGCTTTTACCTGAGACAGCCGGTTGTGTTGTAAAAGATGTCTCTCTCAGATGGGTTGAGAGGAACGTTTCTGCTCAAAGGAATCAGTACGTTCTTTGTCAGCAGTGGTAAAGCTTCAACGCACAGCTTCTCCTTCAAGTTGTCTCTGGAGGAGAGATTCCACAGGATACCTGCACACATAAAACATTAGAAATATGCTGTCTGATTGGTATGAGGAATAAAACCAGAAAGATAGAGGGAATAAAACTATTGTGAAATAATTTCTTGAGGTGCAGCACATAATGGCTCGGTGAGGTTATAAAAAGGAAATAGTGTAGTAGTTGGAGTATTTTCAGAACAGAATAAAACACCAGAGCGCTTTTCATTGTCACACACACACACACACACACACACACACACACACACACACACACACACACACACACACACACACACACACACACACACACACACACACACACACACCTGCTATGCAAGGTGCTAGGAGCAATCTGGGATTCAGTGTCTTGCTCAAAGAGAATTCTACATTTGTACAGGGCGAGACAGGGGATCAAACCCGCAAACACCTGAACCACAGCCACTCCAGGTCAACATGTCTGTCTATGAGTCTATCAAACACACAGCACTAAGCATGCATGGTTTCCAAGGAAGGAACACGAAATAAATTGCAGCTTTCCAGAAAAAAGAAAAACAACATTCTGGAATGCGTGGAAGGACATGTTGATGCTTAAAAACATTACAACATAATATCCACTGTGAAGTATGGTGGAGGAAGCATCAGGATTTTGGGGCTGTTTATTTGAGTCAGGACCTGGAGTGTTTGCTTTCATGCAAGATAAATACATTAAAAATCCTTTTTCCTGAAGGGTAATGTTATGGTGTCTGCTGCAGCCTTTATCACATAAAGGCTTCAAAACGAAAAAACATTCACATTTTGATTCATCCAGTCAAACTGTGAAATAAAGCTCAGGTGCAGATCTGTAACGAATGGCTTGAGATTTCACCTGAATTTGCAACTCTGATCAGCAGCTAGTGGAAGAGCCTCGTTTAAGAAATGTCCGTGTCAATACTTGTAATTTTATTGTAATATAGATCAACATTTTAGGACCAGTTAATGCACCAACAAGGGTATTTTGAATGGTTTGGACAACAAATGGAACATTAGCAAAGTTTAAACTAGTCTGAAAGTTAAAAACAACTTTGGGTACCTGTCACAGATTTCTGAAGCTCCTCGTCAGGTTGGTTCAGGCTGTTGACAAGAGGCATCAATCCACCAGCACTTATGAGGGCCACCTTGTTTTCAGCATTTTCATAGATGAGGTTTCGCGTGGCAGCAGTAGCGTAACGCTGCACTTCTTGGTTCTCACTGGAGAAAAGATGCAACAGAGCTGGAACGCCCTGCAGAACACGAACCTTCAAACAAAGACAGACAATCATCAATTTCACCTTTTTTCCACCAGCTGCTATAGTTGTTTTTGATTTTGTGTTATTTGTGGCATTTCCACACCCTGTAATGTGGCTGTATGTATATGGGTAACTGAAGCAGATGTTTTATATATCATTACTCTGAAGGCTGTAGCTATAAACACAGACACACGTGTTTACAAAGTTACACTCATTCATTTTGCTCAGACATGTGACAGTTAGAACAGTGTACTTTTTTGTTTACTTCTAAATGAGTTGACACCCCTCATGAGGACAGAAAGTTACAGAATCAGGAATCAAATGATAGTATGATCTTTCCGCAACAATGAAGAGCTGTCACACAGTCACAGTTTACTTATAATTCAATTACAGTCATCAGTGCGAGCTCCAGCTTTCACATTCATGTTTTTTGTAGCATGAATAAATGACAATTAAAGAGACAGATGCAGAGGAGTAATTAGCATAAAGTAGTGGTGCTGTAAAATGCATATAGACCCATCAGGTTTTCGATGTACATGAGGAAGAGAGGGGGCCCGTGGGGTTTCCCTGAGGGACGCCACCCACTTTGTACAAGCTGATTCCACTTTGCACTCAAATTTTATTTGCGTAGAAGTAAAATTCCATTTCCACTTGAGTGAGAAAGTAAATCACTAACTCTGTCTTAAAAGTTAGAAACCTCCAGCAGAACCATCCTCATTTGGACCAAATATCAATATTAATTTCATTTGTTACCACATGTCCGAAATAAACTTTTCAATTCAATTCAATTCAATTGAACCTATTTTAAGGTGCAGAATATCTATTGCATGCCTGCCAATTCAAAAAACTTAACTTAAAGTTATATATTTGGTTCTTTTTATTAAATTAATATCCATAAATATATTTCGTATATCTTTTGTGGTAGAAGTGTGAAGCCAAAGTTTGGCCTGACGGTGACACATAGTACATTTTTATGGCCGTCACAATGATCAGTTACCAATCACTGATCTGACTTAGTTTTATTACACCCACATTCATACCCCGATGTTGTTGACATCAGTGTCAACCACTGCTACACCACCCCACTAAAGTATACAAGTCTTGTAATAATTAATAACTGCTCTCATTCATGTCTGCATGTTTGTTGTATTACGATTTCAATTCCAAAAGTAAAGTCACTGCAATGTCCTGCACGTGCTGCAACAACACACGGGCAGACTTTGTTTTTCATGACACACACATAAACATGATATAAGCTCCCACCTCGTTCTTAGCGTCGTTGCTGTGGTAGCACTGGTGTTGTATGTATGCAGCTCCGACAACCTGTAAAGCTGTATCTGCCTCAGACAGATATCCAATCGCTGTTGGCATGTCCAGACTCTGCAATCTACACAGACACACACTATACAGTGATGTATACCATCTGCCAAAGGTCGTATACATTAACATACCTTCGATAAGTAATTCCCATATGTGATAAAGTCTCACTACTCACTCTCTCAGTGGGTCAGTGCTGTGTATTGAAGCTCCTTCCAGGACGTCCACTCCTTTCCCGACACTCCTTAAGCTGCGGAGCGAGGCCGCCCGTTGCAGAGGGGTGTACTGCCCACTCCCCATGGCGTGGCTGGTCCGGGACGCGTGCTGCCACTGCCCTCCCCAGTTGTCCCCTGCGGTGGAAAACCCCCTGCCGTTCCCCACCCAGCCCTCCTGGCCGAAGGCGGAGCTCTGCTGCTGGCAGTGCTGCTGCCTGTTGGTGATGCGGCTGATGGTGCGATGTGAAGGGCCTTTGTAGGTATACTGAGAGGGGACCACCTCCTCCTGCCAGTAGCCCCTGTCTTGGGCCAGGATCCCGCTCAGGCTGCGCCGGAGATTGCCAGACCCCGGTGCAGTGAACAGAACGGATCCGTTCTCTGGATGAGCCAGCACCGTGATGGGGATGACCTCCTGGTCTCCCTGGCACAGTGACTTTGAGCGTCCGCTCCTGCTGTGGAGCTGAGACGTCTGCATGCTGCTTCGGGCCATGCTGGTTTCCTTGTGCATCACCCTGGAGCTGCTTTCCACTGCTGAGCGGGAGGAGAGCCCGGAGGAGTGGAGGGGTGCGGTGGCCACCTGAAGGGCAGGTTGATTGGGGAAAAATAACAGGTTAGAGGACAGACCAACATCAGTATATATGTGTTGTTTGGTTGAAGCTCAGCAGGGTGTCTTTCCATCGCAAGATTCTCTCCCACTACTCCCCCTTTCCATACCCATAGAGTATATTTCATTGGTGCTTTTTGACCTGATTTAAGGGAACCAAATTGGTGGACCCATCATAACATGAGACGTCAATTATATAGGTTGAGGCAGGGGTGTGAACTCATTTTAGATCATAGGCCACATATCTTTAGTGGGCCATACTGGTAAAATAGTGCCATAATAACCTTTACATTTAAATTTTGATTAAAGTCTTCCATTTGAAGGATCCACTTCCCACTGTCCCTTGTTTGACAGTGGGAAGGCTACACTTTTTGGGGCTTTATTTAGAGGCTGATAAACCAACTGCCCTCCAAAAGAGCTTTACTTTAGTTTTATCTCAAAGTCTTCGGAAAAATCAGATAAAACAGTTACTTGATTGCTATTAACAAGGCAAGTGTGTCTATGAGCCATTTTTCAGAGGTTCTAATTTTAAAAACCTAAAAAGAAATTTGGTATAGGTTTGCAATTTCGATAAATTCCAGCAAGACAAATCTCATATAAATGCTTCAAATGTTCTGAAACCTTTTGAAAAGCAGCACAAACCACCATTTCATCATGACTTTCTAGGAAATATCAGTGAACGGGGTCGTAGAAGTAGTGCTGTAAAAACATGAGCGTGATCACTATCATTTCAACATTTCCCGTATATGTTTTTGTATCGTATCATGTTGCAAGGCCGAACCAATCTTGAGCCAAGTATCTTTCTCTCGAATGTCCCAATTATCTCAAGACTACTGGCCTCCTGCCCACCTAACGTGTACACCCATGAATGTCCTCTGGACGCCGGCTGGACATTGCTCTTGGGCTGGATGATTCCGCCTTCAGTCAGCACAGAGCCATGCCTGAATTGCTGAAGTACGTGGGGACTGGGGCTTATCTTGGGTCAGCGTAGCTCTGGGTTCGCCATGCTCGTGGGAACTTGAATCTGTTTATACTCACCTCGAGTCTGGTTCACAGGATGTAGTTTAACAGTAAACAGACATTTTACAGGATGATTCTATTAACTGTGAATATACTTAAGCCACCAATAAGAAATGTTATGATTCAGGATAGAGTTACCTGAATAAAAGCCATAGAATTTAAAGAATACTTTTACATTTTGCTACTGACATTTCTGTCTGACTGAAAAAAAATGACAACATCCACTACAAAACATTTATATTCAATCCATGCAAGTTTTTAATAGTAAACAGAGCAGCCCACAACTCACTCGTAAGTCCTAGAAGACATTAAAGATGCAAAACTTTTGCACCATGTTGACATTGGTGTGTATGAACAAGAGCAGGTAACATTGAAACAATATGACAGCACACCCATTTGAAGATGAATTCTTTAGTTTAGTTTTAAAGGCTTTTTCTTGTGTGTCCACTCAACAAAAAGGTGAATTCTGCTGCTGAAAAAGGACATTGTGCCAAAAACTCTCCGGAAACTAAAACACAATATTCAGAAAGACTAAACTGAAGAGAAAAAGTTGTATTCTATCTAAGTTTTAGGAACTGGACAGAGAATTTGTCAACTGTTTAGTGAAATTAAAGACTTTCATCAAACGTTCAAAATTGAATGAAGCGGCACAAAAAAAAGTTTTCCATCATAAAAAGAATCTCATTAAACTGTAATTTCACTTTGCTTGCAGGGTCTTTGACTTCTTCTAAACTGGACTTGACTAAAACCCCAGCAATTTTCAGCCCATATCTAAACCTCATATCAAAAACACTGGTAAATGTTGCTGTCCAGCTGGAATCCATCCAGCAACTTCAATTAGACTTGGAAGTCTGGATTTCCCGGACTAAACCAAAAAAAAAACTGACAAATGAACTTTACTGCTCTGTTTCTCGGAAGCTCAATATCTTCATCCCTCAGGCAGCAATTCATCAAGATCAATGAGTAGACCTCCTCTACAGACTCAGTCTCCTCCTCACCATCACATGGCATCCCCCAGAGTTCAATGTTTGGACCCCTGCTTTATATTATCCGCATCAAGGGTGTCAAACATGAGGCCTGTTGGCCAAAACCAGCTCTCAAGTGTTTACAATCCAGCCTAACCACTAAGCAAATTGTAAACAATTCCTTCAGAGTAGCGACACAACACAACACTGAGACCCAAGCTGAGATATCCGTGATGCTGCCACGAAAGGTAGTAAACTATCAAAGTAGCCTCAAAGCTGTGCTGTAAGGGAGAGTTTGTAAAACACTCATAATGCAACAGCTACAGGAGAAGTTTTTGGGACATTTCACCTTATTTTGCACCAGACGATTTCATTAAAATTGGATTCATGTTGCGATTGTTGTCATTTTTGGTCAGAATGTGAAAATATAGACATTTTCATCAAGTATACTATGTGCCATAACAAAAGAAAAACTTTAAACTTTAAAACTTTGAATTTAAAGGTTATTATGGCACTATTTTACCAGCAGGGCCCACTCGAAATGAAATTAGGCTGCATGTGGATACTGAACTAAAATATGTTTGACACACCTGATCTAAATGTTTCCACTGGTATGCTGATGACATAACATCTCAACCAATGCCAACCCTACCTCTTCCTGCAACATACTTACCAAGTGCGAGGTAGCGATACAACAATAGATGGCAACTTCCTTAAACTAAACTGTGAAACATCTGATTTAATCATTATTGGTCTCAAGTCCCTTGTAACAAGCCGTCACTTCACCTTGACCATAGAAAAACTCCATCCTGTCTCCTTCCCCACAGATCCGCCACCTTGAAGTGATCTTAATGTCAATGTCACTACTGAACCCCAAGTAACCAAAACAACATTGTTTCATCTTGGTAACATTTTCTCCCTCCATCCCTCTCCTCCTGAGCAGCTCAAAGACTGATTCGTCCCTTGGTCACTTTTCACATCAACTTCTGTGACCACAATGTGTTCAGTTCCAATCTAAACTTTAGTATGTGCAAACATCTGCTGCCCGAAAAATCTGTTCTCATGACCACGTCACCCTCATCCTCCAGCTTTTGAAATAGTACAACAGTACCCCCTTCTCCTCACTGCTTCTCGATGGTAATATAGGCAAGACTTTCATCTTTGAATGATAAAACCTTTATAACAAGTGGAGTGAGTGTTTCTCTGTGGCGCAAACCACTCATCCTCCATAGTCCATCCACATGGAACTCAGCCCACCAGCAACAAACAAGCAGCAGAACAATGTGAGAAATAACAGCATCTGCAGAGTTACTTCCAAAAAAAACTGTGCAGGAATTATTTGGGGCTACTTCAGATTTGAGCCAACAAACACTCAACAAGCAAATAAATCTGCTCTGTAAGACAACAGAGAACACAACAGATGTTGACGAGTATTTAAGCCACGACACCAGTGAACTTTTTACCTCGATCCATTTGAGTTTTTGGTTTCAGTGCATGTTGACGTGAACTCTCAGCCTCACATTGCAGTAGACTGTGGACCAAATGTGCTGAGTATGCCACAAGCTTGAACTAAGAAGGCTCCCGGAGTGCGACGACCAAAGCAAGAATACATACTTATTCAAAACACAAGCATTGTGATGTGTATGCAGGTAAAGGCTTAATGGGCTTTACTAAAATGCTGCACGAAGGCAAAACTAAGTGACCAACCATATAAAACCACATGACCAAGACACTGCCCCTGTTGTCAGGTCCAGTCATCACGGACACATGAAGCTCCACCATTTGTCTTCCCATTTAATGTGGGATATTATAATATAGCTAATGTTGTTATTTATATATTGAATGTAACTTCGAGTTTTACTTGATGGTGGATCAGTTTGATCTATTTCTATTAATATTTGCACAGAATATAGTTACTGAAAATTAAAAAGAAACTTAATAAATGGTTATTTGAAGTGATTCATTTCTTTTCAGATCTCGCATTAGAAAATAGCATGTAACCATTACTGTGTGTAGAGCTTAGCATTTTTACTGAATTTACTGAAAACATGTGGAAGATATTATGATTATTAAGCTTCTTGCACCTGCCTGCTGCTGGTTGCTGTCACTTTCAAACATTTCTATGAAGGATCATAGATCAAATTTTCTTTGACTGGATGTGTGAATGTGGTGTAGGTGTTACAGTGTACTCACAGACATGATGCGACTGGGTGTGTGTATCATGGATCTGGAACTGAAACCATGAGAGTGGCTCTTTACTTCAGGGAGGCTGTAATCTGGGAGGAAAAGAAAAGAAAAAAGATGAATGTTTAGTGCTTTTAAATGTACTTTAAAATATGTGCTACGTCAGAAAACACAAACGTAAGCCTGCTGGAATGCAATCTTTTGTTGTATGAGCGAGCTCCAAAAATGTTGGGACAACCAAAACCAAATAAAAACAAGAAATCTGTATTTCAACCCCAAAAGAGAAAAAGATCTTGACAAATATTCAAATCGATTGCTGCCACAAATCTTTAAAAACAAGATTGGACAAGAGCAACAAAAGCACATCGATGTTGTCTTTCAACATGTGTCATATTGTCTTAGCTCTCCGAGGTTCTAAGATCTCACACAGATGAAGCAGAACACTTCATACATGCAAAATGAAACACACATTTACATATATAATACATATAAAGCTTTTCCCACAATTCACTGACATGCTTGTTTGGTTCATTTGTGATTTGAAGTTTGTGTGTGTGAAGGTGTGTTATTTCTGTGATGGACTCAGAACCTGTTCCAGGTGTACTCCTCCCTTCAGCTCTCACAACTCGGACTTGGATGAAGCAGGCATTAAAGATGGACTGTTGGACATAGATATGGAAAATACACTTTCATCGTATCATAAACACATGGTTCATGATTGGATAGTCTGTTACCCAAAATATAAAAAAAGAAACTAAACCCAGTCCAAAGTTTTATTTCACTGATACTTATAGTGCTTTATTACAAGCAGATTTAACTCACAGAGCAAGAGTCTGTTTGAGAATTTTACCCAAACTCCTGAAGTGTGACTCCTGAGAGTAAAAACTTTCCTCTTCCACAGCAACTGATTCCAGCTTGTTTACTTCAGCGTGTTCACTGTAATAAAGCAATCATCTGTGGAGCGCCACTACTACAATTAGCCAGTGCGACCAGAGGAAGAATAACAGTCATCTATGTTAGCCTGCCACTGATGGTGAACACATTTCCAAATAAAAAGCAGCTGCAGGAGCGATGAAAACACACCAGGGCGTTGGAGAGAGGGACCGCCCGAGACGAAGCACATGCTTTATCACTCTCAAAAACAAAAACACAGCTGAAACAGGGTCGGAGTACAACTTGTTGATCTCTCAATCGTGATGAATTCAATCAGAATGACAAAGAAAAGCAAATGTGGGTGAATTTAGCTTCAACATACATCAGTTTGATGAGCAGACTATGGCCTGTGTCACAGCTAACTGAAGGAGGAGACAATTAATTATCATGGTCACATAGATCAAGTTAGGTCATCTACAACTGATATTTAAAGTTTCAGTCTTCTCAGAAACATCCATTCATACAATCATCACACTTTCCATCTACTGCAGACTTGATCTAAGTTAAAGTTGCAAAGAAGAAGCAGGCCACTTCCTGGGCGGGTCGCCATTCAACCTCAGCATTAACAATCACACACGCTCACCAGGAGACACATATTAACATATCTACCATGAACATGTACTCCACACAGAATGGCAAGAAGCCCAGGAAACAGGGGCTTTTCGCTGTGAGGCAAGCGAGGAAGCTAATACATCACCCTCCAAGTTAACCACCTCAGTTTACGGACAGCTCCACACAGGAATTAATATTAATTTCATATTTGTGCAATCACAATCGTCAGTCTACATCAACATTTTGTGCAACTCAACTGAAGAAAACTAGCAGGGCTTTTTGCTTGTTTTCTTTTCTTTCTTTTTTAATATAACAACAATAAAAGTGCTTCCGTCCTTCAAACACTCAAGTAACACAACAAGTATTTCTTCCACAGAAGAAGTCGTAGACACGGGAAATTAAATTAAGTGCTGGTACTACCATTTACACACGATTAATAAATTTAATATGGCGATATTTTCTTATTTTTTTCTTGTACTGAGCTATGTAACGATGCAATCTCACGATAAATGTTGTCTTGTACAGGGGGCCAAAGTCACACACTCTGTTACTCCAAGTAAAAAAATATGTGTGGAACACATACAGGATGACAATGTTATTCCTGCACAATGATGTAAGCCTTAGTTGTCATCACCTCTGATTGGATGGGTTGACATTGTTCAGTCTGCATGTATTAACCTTATCGAAGACATTTATGAAAATTTTAACTTCATAGAGTCTGTATTATAGAATCTCCAGAATCAGGATCAGACAACAATTCACTGTAATGCTCTTTGGCCTGGTTCAGATTGTCTGAGCTGGTTTGAGCTTGATTCTCCTTCCTTTGTATGAGCCACTCTTTTTTAATAAAACTCCTTCTTCTCTCCACTTGAGCGGAGGGTGAGGGGAAGTGTTTCTTGAGGCAAAGGGCTTGGAGAAAAACAACACACACCGCCCAGTCCGGCAGGAAGGAGGGAGGAAATGCAATGGGGAGAGGAGCTGGGCTGCATGCCTGAGCATTAGCATCACCGCATCAGAGGTCACAGAAGGTATGCTCATACACAATGAAACACACACAGCACACCAGCTTTAATGAACAGGGGTTTTCTTATTGCACAGAATCACTACACAGGTGATTAAAACCCTTAGCAAGCAAAAATACAAAACTTGCATCACAGCGAGAGCTTTTTAGTTCTAGTTTACAAACGTTGATGGTCAAGGCAGTGCAGACTATGGTGAAGAATAAAGCCGCGGTCCCACCGTACCATATGTGCCGGGACGGGGCGAGGCAGGATGAGTTTTCATACGTCCCACCTGACAAAAGTTGTGGATAGAACCGAAAAAACCGTAACCATCGGTTACGACTTTTCCTCAGCCTTCCGTTGAGGTACTGAACAGGTCTGACTAGGACCGACAACGCAGCCGTCTGCTGACTGGTACTGACGATCGTCACTCTCCACAAGCATGCAGTATTTAAATAAACCCTCCCATTGTTGTTTACGCTGCTTTGTGCTCACAGGGTTGTTTTGTTAACTGGGTTTATTGAAATGCTGCTCCTTTCAGGAGGAGATTCAGCAGGAGCTGGATGCTGATGTTCGAAATGAGAAAGTTTTCCACTGTGTCACAGAGAATGGAGGCTCACTGCTTCACTCGGACGGCCGCCTGAGATGCACATTAGTCCCGCAACTACTGTTGCGTAATGACGTCACATATCTGCGTCGTTCACAACGCCGCCTACATTTTAACCATACTCTCTCTCTGGTGAGAACCACACAACAGAGTTGGGTCTTGGTGTGCTTTGCCTTACCGTACCGCCCCGGCCCGCCCCGCTCCAGCATGTACGGCACAGAGGGACAGAGGCTTTAGTGAAAAAGTCACTGAGACACCGTTTACACGACAATGCTTCAAGTGAAATTGCATCATTTGTGAATTTTCATTTGAGAAAACGTCCGCATTTACACAGCAATGTTTTGAATAGGAGGTATGTTTACACAGGAACGGCAGAAATGCTAAAAACAATGTAGTTTTCACATCGGGCCACTAGTGGGTGATATTGTTTGTTTTTGCAAAGAAATCCCACACAAACACATGCAGCAGAGAACAATTCGCTCTAAACATTAACAATGGGAGCTCACTGACACTAGTATGGGCAGACGACCAAGTTGGATTGTTGTCACGGCGACTGCCAACTATAAAATTACCAAGTCCCAGGAGAACATGGACTGGGAGTCATGACAGTCTGACACATTATTCTGATTGTCCAGCTACTGAGCATGTGCAGAAGAAATATTTACTACGGCCGTGTGTGTGTATGTGTGTGTGTGTATGTGTGTGTGTGTGTGTGTGTGTGTGTGTGTGTGTGTGTGTGTGTGTGTGTGTGTGTGTGTGTGTGTGTGTGTGTGTGTGTGTGTGTGTGTGTGTGTGTGTGTAAGTTGGAACGTCTCTACAATAACTTGGATAAAGTTTCTGTAGAGCAGTGATTCATTGCTGATGCTTTATTATAATCTCCAAATAAAGGTGGATTTCTTGAAAACATTCTTCTGGATTTGAGAGACTCACAATAAATATTTGTCTTGTAAAAGGCGCACACGACCTTGCTCTCTCAGTAGCAGTGATTGAACAACACATTGGAAATCAACTCTACAAATACCGAAATGTTATCAGTGTGTTCAATGAAAATAATTCACTTAAAGCAAATGAGTGTGTTTAAACACTGTGTGTTACATCAAGTTAAGGTCATGTTCACAGTGACGGCTCTCTTCATCATTTCCTGTCATTCTGCATTGTTTGTCTTGACCTTTGACCTATCAGTTCCTAAATTCCAACCTTCGTGTTTCCACATTGTCTTTCTCTTTTGAATAGTTCTGTCTGACACATATTGAATTTAACTGGATACTTTATGTACTTTTTAGACAATAAAGAACCAAAGTGATCCGCTTCCTCTGAAACCATCTGTGACTCGACTTACAATATGTCCTAATACTGTGAGGTATTCAGGGTGAATCCTGGTGTATCTGTGTGTATTCACCTTGCCTGATCCCTACGTGTGTGTTTGCTTATCGGACTGACCGGTGTACTGACCTTTGCTTGGCTGCACCACTTGGGACTTTTTGTCTGGTAGAGTAAAGTTTTATCAGTGCATTTATATAAGAGTTTAGAGTTTACTATAACAATTTACTTTTGCTTAAAGTCTCATTCAACTCATTTTGACTTCATGAAATCAGCCAGACAAGTGGAAAGTCCTTCAGAAAACACAGTTTAGTATCCTGTGCTGTGTGTTTTAAGCATGATTTCAGTGTATCTTGACTGCAGACTGTGTGCAGTCCACCCAGATACCACCTCACTCCTAAAGGTATTGGAATACAAAACCACAGATCTGAGAATCTGCAACATTTCATTAGAGCAAAGCACGTCCAGGTTTCCATCATGTTCTGGCAGTGAGTATTTAGACCCAGTCAGCAGGTATGAGAGCAGGCAGCAGTGTAGAACACAGACCAAACTACAGAGCGGTCTAAAATAAACCGTGATAACATGCTGCGAAGAGGAGATTGGAAAAGAATGTTCCACACACAAAGGAGGTCACTGACCTGGGTTGTGTTTCCAATTAGATCTTTTCCCTTCAAAAGCCCCTTTCGGTTTGTTTCTTTAACTTTCCTTTTACTTTGTGCTGGACTTCAGATGATCTTGTATTCAGACAGATGTGCGTACACCTCATGTACATCCAACACAGTGCAGTTTATTAAATAACTTTGTGTTAGTGTTGAATGTCACAGTGCAGTGAGATTCCGATGGGAGGCTAGTGACGGATGCTATTTGTAGCCAATGTTCAATTGTTATAAAGATGGTTGTGGGTCATAATTCCAACATTCAATGTCTGACTAATAAAGTGTAAAACACAACTAAATGAAAAGACAATCCTGGCTTACACAATGTATTCAAGTGAAAATGGAAACGTTTCGTAGCTTTTAGAACAGTAATCGGAGTCACTGAAAACGCAACTTTTAAAAGAAATTCTAACTTCGTCTCCGCATAAACGGAGGGAAAACACAACTTTCTGAAACACTGCTACTGCACATGAGCACCACGACCATATATAACGGGAGTGATGCTTGTGATTAGGACTTCAATAACGACGAGTTGATTGGGTGTTCTCCAGTGTTTATTTATTGGCTGCACAAGAGATTAAGATAAATTAATCTTCTCCTCATTTGCCTTTGTGCACTCTGGTCCTAAACATATTTACAGTGTTCACCCGAGCTGCTCTGTGTGCCGACGTCACAGGGCGCGCCTTTACTTGCAAATCGCGCCAAAATGAATGAAACTATACAAGTCTCCAAAGGTTATAATAAAGGTCAAAACAAAACAGCTCAGCAACATGACACCATACAACGATAAACAATATGCACCAAAAACTTTGACATAAATTACTACCTTCATAGAGAAAATAGCGTGATATTGCAGCAGTGTATCATCCTTACCCTCAGCCATAAAAACCAACACTGAGGAGTATAAGGGAGGAACTATGGAAGCCCGTGAGGGACAACCGAGACAGACTGCAGAAAGGGGATTCAAAACTAAAGCAAAATCAATAAAACATTGGCAATAAAAATAATCTATTGAGGTAAAATTCACAAATACTCAACAGAGCAATAACAAACATGAATTGAACATAATAATTAATAAAGTGCATTCTTTACTCCATTACACATAGTAACTAGTTGTTGTGCACATGCTCAGTAGCTGGACAATCAGAACAATGTTTCCTCCAGAATGTCATGACTCCCAGTCCACGTTCTCCAGGGACTTGGTAGTTTTATAGTTAACAGTCAGTGTAATAACAATCCAACTTGATCGTGTGTCCATACGAATGTCTGTCTTCTTTCATTGTTAATGTTTAGCTTGTTGTTGCCTGCTGCATGTGTGTGTGGTTTCAATATAAAAACAAACAGCACCCACTAGTGGCTAACGACATCGTTTTGAGGTTTTCATGTTTCCGTGTAAACATGCATCATTTTCAAAACGCTGCCGTGTAAACATGAAACTTTTCTGAAACAAAAAATAAAAACAATGCGTTTTCATTTGAAGAGTTGTCATTTACACGGGACCAAAGTCACACAGTACGCTACACTAAATACAAAACAATATTAATCCCAAAACCAAAATCATTGTCAAACTTTAGTCTAATGTTTTGAAGAAGTCATGTTTTTAAACTAATTGGTTTCCCTCCTTCACAATGAGACGATGTTAGGAACACAGCTTGAAGTGTTAACAACTAAACATGCTGTTCATGACTAACAGGGAAATGGGAAAGTTCTTGCAAAAAGTTTGTCCCAATTCTGGTCAACACTGTTCCAGTAAAATGTTAGATGACAATTTGGAAGTGTTCTGATGTATTTTATGTCACAAACAAGGTTGAAACCTTATGAGCTTACCATGACCACAAACTTTACATGACCAAACCTAAACAGCAAATTACAACCACATAAACAACTTCAGGATCTGGCAACCGGAAGTGCAAAAGTGCTGAGTCATTTCCAGGTTTTAAAACCGATTCCTGCCTAATTCCATTGTCCCATCATCATGTGTAGCAGCTGCTACAACATCATTATAACACAGGACTGGTTGGAGCCACTAAAGTGCAACTTTGGAAATTCCCACCATCTGATTCCCAAAGATTTCCATCTTTATAACACGAAAGCTCCGACTCGCTCACATCTCGCTTGTCCACATTGTAACAGCATTAATGTTTTGCGATACTCAAGATGGTGTAAAACTTGGTTTGACATTCCTGAAAAACATAAAAACCCTGAACACTTTTAAACGGGCCTCATTGTGTCCAGTTAGATCTTCACCCTGGAAAGTTCAGCGATGAGAGAGGAACTGCCAGCAGGCAGAGGTCACAGATTACACTCACACACTAATGTGACAGAGAACATCCTTCTTTAGAGCCTCTGTGTTAAATTACTGCTTCTGTCACACTTTCTTTCACTTTATTTGTTCCATGTTTCACTTTCTTATTGTGTGTGAAATAAATTCAAAGGTTTGGGCCTGATCTACTAAAGGTTTGCACATGCACTTGTATGAACAGACAGAAGCCATGTTTGTTTTCTGATTATGGAAAATTGTTCGTGTCTCTCAGATCACACAAAATAACTGATAAATAAGCTTGAAAACACTTGCAGTATTTAGGATTATAATCCTACAGCCACATTGATGGAGAGATGAAGATCTGCAGAAAAACCTGCTTCTGTAATGATCACTTCACACTGGGTTGCTTACTTTAGGTCTGTTTACACAACAATCAAGTGAAACCGAACAATTTTTGCATTTTCAAAAGTTTCACGTTTCTACGGCAACGTATTGAAAACTAGTCTGTTCACAAATAAACAGCAGAAACACTGAAAACGATGGAGTTAGCATGCCAGGCCACGGGTTGGATTCGTATCCAATTCGTATGGACACACGACCAAGTTGGATTGTTATTACAGTGACTATCAACTATAAAACCACCAAGTCCCAGGAGAAGATGGACTGGGAGTCATGACACTCTGAAGGAAATTTTGTTCTGATGGTCCAGCTACTGAGCATGTGCAGAACAACTAGTGGTGAGCATGCACAGTCGCAATGTTTTGGAAAAATTGTATTTTACCCTGTTTCCACCGAGTGTTTTTGAAAAGTTCCACCTTGGAAGACGTTCTCGAAAAGTTTAGTTTTCAGTGGCTCCAAGCACCGTTGTCATAGAAACCAACTCCCAACACACTACGAAAGTTGTCCCTGTTTACTAGAGAACGTTGTTGTGTGACTTCATGACTTCATAGATCATCTGCTGATTGAGGCTGAACTATCTTTGCTATGGTTCAAGTAGCTTCTGGAACAATATCAGTAAGTGTCCAACAATTACTTCACACTACCACCTAATCATAGGTTGTAAACATTGTTACTGCGTTCTTGGTCAGTAGTAATAGAACTTCACTAGGTTGTCAATCTTTATGTACACACTCATATCAAAGAATTAAGTTATTTTCTGATCACATTTCATTCAGCTGCTGGATTGTTATTACATTTATCCATCCACAAAGAAAGGATTAAAGTGTGGCTGTATAGGTTGTTTTTTTAATCAGATATGTGTTCTGTCCACAGGAAGTTGAAAGCATCAATTTTGGAAACCAGCTTCAAAAGCAGATGATCGGTTTTTACAGCGAAAACACAGAAACACTGACGTTACAGACCCACACCTCATATAACCTGCACGCGCTGACCGAACAGACAACAATTACTGGGTCGTGCTTTGTCCTACAGAAGCTACAGAGTTTGTTCAGGCTTTGACAGCAAATTTTCACATTCTATTGTAATTTGTTGTTTTTACAATTCAGCGTGATCCTAAAGCAGAAATTCAACTTTGTCATCAGTCCACACAAATGACTCACTCCTCACCAATCAGTCATTTTGAGCACGACGTTGCAACATGTGAATATCATCCAAACAGTAAAGCATGGCAGAGGGAGCATCAGAAATTTGGGGCTGCACTGATGTGTTAATATTCATGGTGGTAAAATTAATGTATTAAAGGATCCTACAGGGCAATGTCAACCAGTTAAACTCAGTAGGAGACAATGAATCTAACCATGAAAGTACATCGACTAGAAAATTACCTTAATGAAATGAAACACCTTTTGGAGTGACCCTGTCGAAATGTCAATAGAAATACTGTCGAATGAGTTTACAGCAGAGATACTAGTAATCTGACTGAGCTGACGCAGTTCTGTCAGGAAGGAATTCCTCCTGAACATTGTGCAACTCTGATTCATGCAATCATTAAAAGACCCTTCAAACTGTGATTAAATCCAGAGTTTCTTCCACAGGACCGTGCCTGCTTATTGATCATGTTTGAGAAAATACGTGTATTGAAAAAGACTTTTCCCTCGGCATCGAGAGCTTCTCGCAGCTCTTGACACACTTCCTCAAAATATCAAGTATCAGCAGCTTGTGCGTCCACTTAGGACACACACTGCGACATGGCATGTGAGACTTTATCACTGTGCAGAGCCACACAATACGCCGAGCGCTTCAGTAACACCCTGATCTCTAATGCCACGGGTCAGCGCACAAGCTACAGTATGGGTAGCACTCACAACGGTGTAAATCTACTGAGAGTAACAGTGAAGATGTTGAATTGTAGCTTTTGAGTAGAAGAAACTTTTAGCTTTCACCTATTGGACTTCCACTTTATAGGGTCACTAATAAAGCTGAGGGGGCGTGAGTTTTGGATCGCATTCCTCAAAGGCAGAAATTCCAAGTCTTTGTTGGGAAGGAGTGAAAAAAGAGAAAAACCTCCTACTGAAAGACATGTGATGTTTTTCTTTTATCTTTGTTTTTACTTTACTGTCCTTACTTTATGTTCCATTATGTTATTTCTTCATTTCTTTTATCACTTTGATTCCGGCTCTAAACTTTACCCTCGTTTTTAACAACCCCCTAATTTAGCAATTTTTTGTGCCCCGTTGTGAACGTTTCTTGTTGTAAACATAGTTTACAACAAGAAACGTCCTAAAGGTCTTTTAAGAATATTAGAATAGAATAGAATAGAATAGAATAGAATAGAATAGAATAGAATAGAATAGAATAGGAATACTTTATTAATCCCGGGGGAAATTCGTTTTTGATTACTTAATGGTGACTACTATGATCCATAAGCCACCCTCCCGAAGAAACTGACACATGCTACAGAGTAAACACACAATCAATCAATCCTGCCTTTAATTACATCAAAGTTCTTTGGACATTGAATTCGTGACTAAAGTATATTTGCATTTTAACAAATCCATTTAACAGAGACTTCTACCTATCTAATCTTAACAAGTCCTAAGTCCTTAATTAAGTCCTAATCATAATTTTAACATCAATTTAAGAAGGAAGTCAAGATTGGTCATTTTGAAGCTGTTGTGTAAACGGACACAGAAAATGCAATGAAAGTTTTCCATTTTCATTTGAAAACGTTGTTGTGTAAGCGGGGCCTCCAGCTCAATTTAAAGTGAAACTTAACCATGGTATTAATCTTAAGGTGAACGTTAGTTTAGAAGTGAATTGATCATGATCTGATTCTAATCTGAACTGGGACTGTAATCGTACTGAGGGTATAAAACTTAAGTTGGGCGAAAGTCTCAGAACAAAATGAAGTATCTGGGTCAAGACGCGGTGCCCGAGTGACATCCACCAGCATTACCTTTGACACTAAACTGACCAGTAATTAAAGTACCGAGTACAGAACAGAGGCTTCATGAAAATCCATCTTACATTGAGCATATATGAGAGTTAACATAGTCTGGTCTTGAAACAACCAAAAGGTTTTCATCCTGAAGGGAAGACTAGTGCCAATGAATGAGTGTGCACTCAGGCTGACGTCCTCACTAGGAGAGAAGACCAAACACACGTTTATTTTCGTTTTAGCGGGATAACATGAATATGGGTTTTCATGTTCTGCAGAATTGCACCAGCCTTTACCATAACTACTGTCTAACCAACATGAGGTCTTGTCCTTCTGTTCTGCTTTGGAGATCAACCTGGCTGCACAAACATTGAAATCAATAAACTTTTACAGATCGGACTAAGTTATGGTTAGAATTAAGGTAAGTAGTTATGGTTAAGGTAGTGCATTAATTAATTCTACTGACGTCATGTCCACAGAAGGCATGAATATGTGTTTTAAAGGTTTTTGGTGACATTTTGGATTTGGACCTGGATTTTTAACTCTAACCTTAATTTAACGACTAATCCAAACCTAACTTTAATCTGTCTTTACTGACATTGTTAACTTTCGTCTCTATGGTGACACATGTCCCCACTAGTACAATGCACGCACACACACACACACACCACACACACACACACACACACACACACACACACACACACACACACACACACACACACACACACACACACACACACACACACACACACACATACACACACACACACAGTTATAGATTATGGCTGTGTGAGGATCTCTGCGGCTCACCTGTCGCTCCGAGCCGGGAGTCGTCCAGCCGGGTGAGGGAGGAGGACTTCCTCTCGGCCAGCCGGGTCCGGACCTGCTCCCGGACCCTGCGAGCCTTGGCCAGCGGGTCCTGACACAGTCCGTCCGCCGGGACCGCGTACGTGGTGCAGGGGAAATTGGGCTGCAGGGCGGACAGGAAGCAGCCCTCCGCCGCCGCCGCGTTCATTCTCCCGGAGGAAAGTGCTTCAGTTATCCGCTCAGAGAGGGGCGAAGTCCGGGGACCAGTGAGGCTCCTGCGCTGTCCTACACCCACCGACTGTCCGCTACGGAATGGAGAGAGAGAGAGAGAGAGCGAGAGCGAGAGCGAGAGAGAGAGAGAGAGAGAGAGAGAGGGCGGGACACTGGAGGCTGGGATGGGTGTTAGGGAAGGACCCACCTGCTTTCAGCCCACTCTACCCCCCCCCCCCCCCCCCCCCCCCCCCCTCCAGGCGCCTGCACAGTTAATACATCACTTCCAGTTTATGAACAGAGCCTGCCGTCTCCGAGAAGTTTCAGGAGACCGTGTCATGACATTTGTTAATTCAGAAAACTGTTTCCGCAAAACACACGAAAAACTTGTCAAAGTGGATGGGATTTTGTTGAAAAACATAAAATGGAAGGGACCAACAGAAGCAATACCAGGCACACACACACACACACACACACACACACACACATACACATAATGTCATCTGAAAAGTTCCAGTGTTTATATTGTGTTGTTCTCAGCTGCAAGTGTGTGTATATTCTTCCCAAAAACAAACAACAGCGCCCATTAGTGGCCCAACATGAAACTACATTTGTTTTTAGTGTTTCTGCTGTTTCCGTGTACCGTAATAATGCTGTTTTAAAAATGTTTCCACGTGAACACGAAGCTTTTTTAAAATAAAAATGCAAAAATGATGCATTTTCCCTTGTCTTGAAGGCGTCTGATGCTCAGTTAAGAAAACACTCCTGTCGTCAGTCAGTCTGAGGCAAAAAGACGGGGGAAGAGTCAGGGTCAAGTTGAGCCGACAGCTCAGCTGATACTTCAGGAAAAACAAGAACATGGTTCATCTTTCGGCTCACTGTTCCTCTAAACAAATCACAAACAACACAAGCTCCACAACCAGAAACATGTTTCTGCTCACAGGTTTTCTCCCAAATGTGGCTCGTCTACGGGTACTCTTCCAGATGACCCGGGAGAGCGTCACGACGGAGGGGCAGTTCTCCTGTTGATGGTGTAATTGTTTCAGGGTCCAGGAATGTGGATTTAACTTCAGCCAACATGAGAAAGTGTTGGGGGAGGTCTGGGAGGCTCAGGGAGCGCTGATATGTCAGGAGCCGAGAGGCTCGGGGAGGGAGCCCTGATCCTGACTAACACAGAAACCTTCAAGTTCTTACATAAACCTTGTCCCAACATCTCTCTTTCTCACACACACACACACACACACACACACACACACACACACACACACACACACACTCTTTAGTTGAAGTTCACACACAGATCCGTGATTTGTTTCCAGATTAAAGACTTGCCGTTTCTTCACTTCTTATGTCAGATTTCTTTTGATCCTGTTCCCCTGCTGCGTCGCCCATGTTTCCTTCCCCCCGTGTTTCCTCGTCCCACTGAGAGCTATGTTGTGTCTGTGTCCCCACTCTGTGTTACTGTCCTGACTCCCGTTTGGACAACGATCCAGCTTTTTCCTCTAATTTTACCCTGAAATATCAGTTTGATTCTTCAGTATTCAAACACTGATCATGTATTGGGTGAACAAAATGTCAACAATTCAGTTACAAAGGCTTAAAATGTGACTGAATATTTATTCTCCTGATCCCTGCAGGTCGTAGCTTAAACCCAGGTCAATGTCAGTAATCCTTTTGATTTCATCTCAATTTTGTTGCACCGCTAAAAATGTGAACACAAACAGTGAATGTGGGTAAAAGACCTAAAGAAGGATAAAAATAGCTATAAAGCTTTTTTAAGAAAAAGTTGCTAAAACAATAAAAACGAATGAAAAGTTGCTGAAACTGTTAAAAGCAGTGGAATCTGTTAGGAACTGCTAATATGGCTTAAATACATAGAAAAGGGATCCAAAAGGCAAATATTATAATGGCTAAAATAGATAAAAGCTTTTAAATTGTCTGAAATTGTAAAAAATAAAAAGTGTACAATTGCTGTTGACACTTCTATAACTGCTGACACGGCTAAAATAGTTAAAAACAAGTTAAACAACCACTGATCAGCTTAAAGGACTTAAAGTAGTTGAAGGTAGCAGTGGACTATGCGGTTAGATTTAATCTCTGTCCAAATGTTTGATGGACTCTGACTCTTTGTTGGTCTCTTGACAACAGTCCATCTTATTTCTTATTCCAAACTGTTTGTTTTTAGCTTTTAGCCTCTGCTATCAGCACTGGTGTGCCGTCGAGGGTTGTGTTGGAAGAAGTGACCACACGAGAGCCACATGAGCAATAAAACACATTTACACATTTTATCTTCACCTAGAAGCTCCGTCTCTGACGATAGTTTCCGCCACTCTTCCACTGTTACATGTTCCAAGTGTTCATTTTCAAACCTGCAGCAGTAGATTGCATGTTTCATTAAAAGTTTGCAGAAACGGAAAACGTTTTCTCTGTGTCTTACTGGATGTGAGTTTTGTCTTGTTTTTCATCCTCAAAGATCCAAGAGCTTCACCCCAAAGCCAGTTTTCTGACCCTGATGGACACATTTCTTCATAAAACGCTCAGATTTTATCCTTAGATGTGTTCAGAGCCTCCAGTACCAGAGGAACAAAGCAGCCTGGTGGTGTGATGGTGCCTCCCCCATGTTGAACATCATAGCACAGAATCAGGTGCCTCTACACCATTTGTTCCTAATTTTCTTTTAGTATCCTCTCATCCTGCTTGGTTTGCTGAAATATTGTTGCTTCATTTGCATTCATGAGTAAAGGAACCCTCTCTGTATTTAAACTAAGATTGCTGGAGCTCTTTACTACAGTTAAATTAATAAGTTGATGTAACTCTGCAGGATGATCTCAAGTTTTCAATTCTTTTAAACTTATAGTAACAAATAAAAGATGATTCTTCTCCCTTTTCATCACTGAGAGGGCAGAGATAACAGTCTGTACAGAGAGCTGTCTTTACAGACTAGGAAGGAGCTGGAATTCAGAGCATCTGGGACTAATACTCTCTGCTATTCATCAACCCAACAGGCAGCGAGGCGTTGTGCGCCGAGATAAAGCAGCAGCAGGCTGAAGGAGACGAGAGGGAGGGGCGGCTTGAGACTTCAATACAGCCAACAAAAACAAAACAATGTGAAAGATGTTAACTCCTCGTCGTGTCCAAACGGCACCAGCGAGCTAAATTTAACAGCTTCTTCCTGTTTTCTTTTACAGGAACGAGGCCAGTTTTTCAGCTTGTTCCAGAAAAATAACTTGAGCACATTAAAACACCTTTTATCTTCTTTTTTTTTTTTTTTGTAAGTGGATGGAAATGATAAGCCGGTCACATTTAGCCAACATAAACTAGGGAGTTACCACGGCTTGTTCTCTGCAAAAGTCAGTGATAATTGGGTGTCTGGAAGTTAAAAATCTTAATGTGTCTTATTTACACCTCCACATTGTTTTCTCATCATTTTAAATTCACTGTTATGCACATTTGTATCAAACAGAAAGACTGAGCACACATGCAGCTGTAACATGAAGAGAAACTGACAAATGTATTTAAAAAGTCTTAAATAGGCGAAGTTGAAAAAGGTTTTCAATCCTTTAAAATCAATAATCAATTATTTCAAATCCTCCTGAACACCTTGTCTATCTACAATGGAACATAGACAAGATATAAGATCTTAAATTAAGTAACAAAAAGATGAAAGAGAAACAAAACTACTAACAAAAGAAAGTTCCAGAGTTGGGTCCCCCGGCTAGCTCAGTTGGTAGAGCATGAGACTAACAATCTCTAGGTAGTGGGTTCGTGTCCCAGGCCGGGCGCCACCTTCCCGTGGGCTCACCACCTGCAGGAAGGTTCTTAAATGGTGCGATGTGATCTGGGTGACAGTTATCAGACTGTCACCCCCGCGACCCGGAAACAGATAAGTGGAAGAAAATGAATGAATGAGTTCCAGAGTCATCACATTCCTGGTCAGCCTGCAGTCCACATGTTTCACTAATAGAAATTACATTGAGCAATATAAAATGAAATAACTCTACATAATAGCAGAGGTCGCAGTCAAATTACTCACGCAGAGAGACGCCCACATACTGAGTCTAATATCACGCACAAGCTTGGTTTTACATTGGAGCAGAAAACTCATTCTGGCTGAGGAAGAACGTGCAAACTCCACACATAGACTCTGAAGGGTCAAGATAAACTCAGGGACATAATCACATTGAACTGCTCATTACTACTGACATGAGAAGTGCAATAACTGACTGTTGTATGTGTTTGTAGGCATTTTATTGTTCTCAATTAAAACCCCATTTCTCCTTTTATACATCTATATTGTGGTACATGCAGATTTTAATGCATTTCATTGCTCTATTTTAGATTTATGCATAACTGGAGAAATAGGAGTTTTCTTCATTACAAAGATTAAGAAGGAATTGATTTCTAATCAGCGAACATATTGGAGATCTTATAGACACATACATGTAGATCACACATCTATATTCTGGTGTTCAGTAAGGATATTAATATGTGTGATACCTAAAACGGACAAGATATTTTACTTGGGAAATGTGAGCATAATGTTATAATATAGAAATAGAATGAGGAGCTTGTTCATGTACTGTTAATGGGATAGTGATGAGATTACGATTCAGAGTTTTTTCTTCTTTTAAAAAGAGGCTGTACAAACATTGGTGTGATGACAATTGTTTTAAGATTGATTATTTCTTTTGCAAAAAGAGACTTGACACCGATAATTGTAATTTTTAACTTACTTACTTACTGAACCAGTACCAATACCTCTCCCTCTGCATTTCCTTCGTGTTGAGAATTTTCTCACATCAGAACGTTTCTTTGATTATTTTGCCCTTCATGACAAACACAAAACCAACAGGTTTGCTTTCACCTCAGATCAAAACAAGTATGCTCAGGTTTTTCCATTGTGTAAAATTACAATATACATTCATTAAACTCACCTTAGGAACTTCTTCCCGCATGTTGTGACCTAGATGAGTGTTTTATCAGTGTGGAGAGTTGCACTCGGGGGCGAAACCTTACATCTGCTGTCAGGAATGCTTCTGAAGATGCACACTATACATAATATACGTCAGCTGATGATTGTCTTCTAGAGACTGGGTCATCCCAGCTGTCTTACAGTGTGACATAATAAAGTGATCTCATAATCTACAATGGGAAATGTAGGTAACTGTGAACCTGATGATACATATGTGTTTATTTTAGGAATCAGGGAGAAGCAGGGAGGTCTTTACTATTCTGATATCTGCTACGTGTACTGTTCCAATAATTCCAGAGACATCATCCAAATGGTCAGATTTGTTGTGAAAGCTGAGGCAGCTTCAAGCTGCACTTCCCCTCAGATTGAACAAACTAGTTTTAATTTAACACTTGAGTCCATACCTTCTGATTTCTCATAGTTTGTAGACATTTATTAAATGATAATTTATTAACTGTCCGCTGTTTCGTTAGTGCTTTACCGTCAATGGTAAAAACAGAGCAGCTGTTTGGGGTAAAGGTGGACTCGTTTTAGCAGGGGTGTCAAACACAGTTTAGTTTATCACAGATTTCTGCCCTTAGTCCTTCAGAAATGATAACTCACTTTCGATCACTGGATGTTTTCCTTTTATGTGATATGCTACTGTCTCCTGTTGTTTATTTAAACTTTATTTAGTCCTTGAATATGCATATGTACGGCAGCTCTCTTTTAATGTGGGGTGGGGCTTTTTTTGTTGTTCCGTTTTTCCCCCCGCATCGTTTGTTATCATAAAACTGAAAAAGTAATACATAGAAAAGAGGCCAATTTCATATTGAGTGGGCTGGACCTGTTAAATAGTGCCATAATAACTTTATTATTTTATTAGTATTTGAACCAGATGCTTTTAATCAGATCATCCAACATCAGGCCCATAGACGAAACCGACCCACAAGTGTCTCTAATCTGGCCAAAACACCAAGCAAAAGGTAAAAAGTTTAACAAAACATTGATTTTTAACACATTCTCTAAGAGTGGTGGACACAACACAACACAACACTGAGACTTGAGCTGACATATCAGTGATGCTGCCATGAAAGCTAGAAAACGAGCATTAACCTCAGTCATGCCGTCAGAGGGAGTTTGAAAAAACACCCAGAATGCAACAGCGATAAGAGACATTTTTTGGACATTTCATTGTGTTTTGCACAAAGTTTCTTTCAATTCAGATTTATGTTGAGATTGTAGTCATTTTCTGTAGTAATAGTTTGGTTTTGTTGAAAATATCAACATTTTCATCTTGTATACTCTGCCCCACAACAAAGAAAAATGTTAAAAGTTTAAGTGTAAATGTGGCATTCATTTATTGGTCCGACACACGCAAGATGAAACCAGGCCCCTGAACTACAATGCGTTTGATACTGGATTTAAATAAAGAATTTCCCAGAGATTTTACTAAAAACATCAAAGTTGCATAAATGTTTGCAGTGTTAAAAGGTTTAAAGCCTTAGAAGACATCTCAACCTTCTGCTTATTTCTCATTAAATATTTTATGTTAAGTTTTTGCTTTTTTTTGGACTCCAGTCCAATAAATGTTTTTGGGCGTATGGATTCACTCCATTGTAGGGAGATTATGTTTAATCATTTAAACCAGACTTTCGTCTCACCTACATCTCCCACAGTAAAAACCCAAAAGTAAAAACAGAAGCCAAGCAACTATTTGTAAAATACATTTAATCCCTTTATATTTGGGCAAACCAAGGTCTACAAGAGGTGAGAGGGTGTCGATTTCAGTGGCAGTGGTTCCAGAGTGTCAGTTATGGCAGCAGCACAGCATGAGACGACCGGTCTGACCCCCCCTCATATGTCACTGCCACCAAATCTTTACGCCCACCACCCCCCCCCCTTCGGGCTTTTTCTGTCTAGACTCCTCAGAAGACGTACCAGACAAAGATACCACGATACAAAGAGAAAAAAGGCATACATAGTTTTTCTACAACCTTCATTATTTTTGATCAGCACAACACACTAGAGCCGGGCGACAACACCGGCTCGCTGTTTTATCGGTCGTTTAACAAGGCGAGGTTTAAGGCCCCGTTCACACAACAAAGTTTCACGACAACACCTAATCCATTAAAAAAAAAAGAAAAAAAAAGGAGTGCGTTTACACTGCAGCAGCGGACACAGACTATGTAGTTAGTATACCAGGCCACTGGAGGGGGCTGTTGCTTGATTTTGTAATAAAACCACACATACATATGTGCAGAGAACAAAACACTGTAAACTGATGACGCATCAGATGCTATCAGGGGTGAGTCTCAACTATTAAGCTACTGATCTGGACGATAAAACTAGAATGCGGACCGCGAGTCACACCACTACGGGTCCGCCATGTTTGTTTACAGGCACATGAGCAGAAGGATGGGGAGAGATTTGCGCATGCCCAGTAAGAGCGCTCGTAGCCTCCGGCTAGTCTCTGCAGGAGGGAATAGCGACCTTGAAAGAATCTTTCCACCCTGGGAGCCGGTATAAAAACTTTGCGGATATAGTGGATCCGCACACTAGTGTTGTGCAAACAGGCCCCCCAAAAGTGAAGAAAGTTTTGCGGACACACTCGTATTGGTTGTCGTGTAAACGGGGCCTGAGTCGGTTGACGAAGCTCGGAGGGAGTGGAGGGTGAGAGGAGAGGCTGTGGTTGGATGCGAGCCGGTGTACGATGCTGTGGAGTTCTACCAGTGTCAGTGGAAGAGTCTGCTATTGTCAGGAGTTTACCGTGTTGACCACCTCTTTAGAAGATTTTAAAGCCTTCATGTATCATTACAAGTCCATATATTTTACATAGCTATGCATTTATACATCAGATTTGGTGATACTGAGAGGATGAGATTCGAGTCTTAAATTTTGCACCTATGAACAGATCTGCAATCATGATGTGAATTTTTGAAAAGTTTGAGCTTGCAGAAGACAAAATTATTAATGTCGCAAGAAGACATAATCTTACTTAAACTCTTGATGAAATGTGGTCAGTTTAAAAAAAACAGAGAGAGAGAGAGAGAGAGAGAGAGAGAGAGAGAGAGAGAGAGAGAGAGAGAGAGAGAGAGAGAGAGACAGACAGTAGCAGAAACTTCATGCTAACAGCCTCTTGCAAGATATTTAAGGGAGAAACATTTTTCGACCCAAAAAAGTGAAATAATACAACCGTGTTGGTGGAGGAAATGTCGGTAGCAGGTACGGGGCTGCACAGCATCGATTTCAGCTCTGCACAGAGCTGCACTCGACCAGATAAGGCAAACCACACAATGCGAGAGCAGAGCGTCCGGTGCATTAGCACTTAAAGCTACGACTACCACAAGACAACCGCGTGGATCCAGACGTCACATCACTGACTTTGGTTCAAGCTTTCAGACGGATCACATGCGGAAGCAGTGCAAGTGCGTCGACCCAGCGAAGGCTCCGTTTTCTGCATGAATCCATGGTAAAGTGCGATCTGATCTGGGATGTTCTAACACAGCACCACACAAACACGTGTTAAAAGTGTTTACTGAAGTGGATTGTGTGGTGAAAGGTGGGGACATTATTTCCACTGGACACCAAAAGGAATTTGTCTGAACAGGTTTTAACTTTTAAATTGTGACTAAATAAAACTCATAGTTTTGTATGCACACATAAATGGTATCTCAGACTGCCTTTATATTATCACTACATTTTAGAATAAATGCGGTTTTAGCCATTTCAGTTTCCCCCCACTTTAGTTTAGAGGATATGTTGGTAACTTTTCTAGTTTACCCTCTCTACTGACTTTACTTTATTTTTTTAAGCAAATATAAAAAAACAACTCTCAAAAAACTGTTTATTAACAGCATTTTCTGCTTCGGAGCGACACGCAGCTCCAGATCTGTGACTTGAAACAAGATCAGGCGACTTTACGAGCAATTCATGTAGAAAACTGGAAATGATCATACTTTTTGCTGCCTCTGTATATTTTGAACCAAGACAATGATCTGTCGTCGATGCGTGTTGTTCTATGTGGCCGGCTGAGGCCGATCTATCATCATCATCATCATCAACCGGGTCGATGTGGAGCAAGATGAACAGGCACAGAATACAGGGAAGATACAGGAAAGGGGTCTCATGTAATACAATATCCATGCTCAGGCAGACATAAAGCACTGTCAACATATATTTATATACAGTTTATACAGAAAACAGTGAAACATCATCCATAAAATAAGGATATAAGACCATGGAGGCGGGAAAACCACTAATCAATCACTAAAGGATTACAGCACCTGGACTGGTGGGCGTGTGACAGTGTGATATAATATCTACATATCAGGCAACGATCGCACTGCTCCACTACGCATAATCTGTGACTAACGGAAACAAATCATGGACAGTGTGATAAGATGCTGAGTGGAGAATGGTTACATTGCTGTAAAAAGCTGACTAAATCCAGATAGCAATATACGTGACATTCCTGGTTATAAAAAGAAAAAAGAAAACAATAAAAGGAAGAGGGAGACAGACACTGCGCGGTCGTCCTTCCTTTAGTTACGAGCTGGGCGGGAAGCGCGCAGCTTTAGTACACCGGACTGTTGCGGATGCCGCAGCACAACACCATGCTGAAGATCATCTCGAAGATCTGAGAGGGGAAACACACATTTACACATTTAACAGCAGTGGAAACACACCAAATGTACCTTAGTTCAAATCTCTTCAGAAAATCCCTTAAAATACACAAAGCGTTTTAGAATGTCATTATAGTGTTTTACTACGATAAGTGAAGTGTGATGCGTGTCGTGACATAAAGGCGTGAAATATGAACAGTAGGTTCATATCTTATTGCAACGGTTAATCATTTCCCTTAAAGGAGTCTTCACCTGGTATCATCACATGTTCAGGCTCCCTTAAATTGTATTTAAATCAATTCTTAAAATGTATTGGGGGGAAAACAAAATAGAGCTTGTTCTGACCCTTTTTCATACTGCAGCTTCCTCTTGTGAGTACATGTAAGATTTTGACTGGTACAGATGTTAGGAGCGTGTTTATTGGTCACATAGCATACATAGCAGTCCTTTGCTCAAATGAAAAATAATTTAAAAAAAACCAATAGTGGAGCTGTCTACAAAACTCAATGCCGCAAAGCAACGCACTCTGGAGATTTAAAATGAAATACAGGGTCATTTGTAAATGACAAGAGGTTCAAAGTTTATACGAGTCCTGTTATCTCCTAAAGTTAATAGAGGCAGTTTATAGTATTAGCCTCCTGTGTTGAAGACCATCAAAAGCTACTGTTTTGAGGTGCGCCCCCTTGTGGGCAATTCTGGTTTGAACAAAGAGCCCGCACACAAAAACTCACTTTCAAACTCCAGATTTTCAGGCTAGTTTGGACTGAGGGCCATCACCAATATTCATGTTTTTAAAAGGGAAACATGGGAATTTCACTTTAAAGCAAAGTGAAAAACATTTCCAATCCATCCATATTTCTCATACTGTTAACTTCCATTACGATTAACTCCTCCTTTCATTTCTCTGTTCTGGTGGACTTTCCTCCATGGACCATTTCTTCATTTGACCCGTGTCTTAATCTCAGTCATATAATCTTCAGCTGATCCTCTTTGCTTTGAGAAGCCTCCTACGAGGCGTCCTTACGTTATTTTACTTATTGCACTGAACATCTGCTCCATGGTGTCATAGTGACAGATGTCAGACTGTGTTTAACAAAAGTGTCCTCACCATGATGATTGCGACCACCAGAGCGGCGATGCCGATCAGATAAATCTTATCTGAGAACAACTCCTGAATCCTGGAGTGGCAACTCTGAAAAGACAAGAGAAGAGAAGAGAAGAGAAGACGTGAGCGTCACTTCCCGCTCAGTTAAACCGTCTCAGACCGAGTTTAACGTCTGAACACCAGAGGTTATCGTCACGTTTCTAAGCTGCTGTGGTCAGTCTGTGGGAGCACATCTATTTCCTGTGAAGCACTTTGCTTTACATTATGTTTGCATGAAAAGTGTGGACTCATCGATTGATCGTACTTTCAAGTTTTAATGTGGTATTATGGATGTGATAAACAGGATATGATCTTCGACTACCCATCTCCGATGTTTTGATTTCTGAATCCCTGTGAACATGCGTGGAGCATTTACAACTAAATAGCCAGTAATTCATCTTATTTCTTGACCATTTTTACTATCATGAGGGCCGGATCACATTTAAACCAAAGATTTATGAATTATTGCAGCTATTTCAATCATCTATATGTTTCTTAATTTCATCAACAGGCACAAACGTGATGATTTTACCTTGAAATTAACAAAAAAACTAACAAAAACAAAACAGTAATTTCAAGTGTTACCTGGTTCAATTGTGCTTAAAACAAACGCCATCCTGCCTGTGAAAATAATCATCTATTGTTTGTAGAAATCGTCTCGCAGGGAATAAAATATGTGTTTGATCTGTAGCTTCCTGCATTATCAGTTTGTTACTCTGGTGTGTGGTGAAATGCTGGAAATGATCATAGTTAAAACAGATTCATGTAGACCTGCTCAGAGGTTGGTGTAATATGCAGTTTGGCCTCATGGTGGCGGTGTGGTGGTAAAGACTGAGGAGTCCTGTTCTTCACACTGAAACTGTGAAACCATTAAAGTTCACCACAAATCAGCCAGTTGGAGCGAAATTTGACAAGATTTTTCTTTTGTTTCATATAATATTAGGAATATTCGTAACATGTTTACAGCTAATTCAATTGTTGTTGTTTTTTTTTTACAAAACATTATGAAAACCCTGAAATCTGCTGCTGAAAATGAGGGCTTGTTGTAAATAAGCTATGTAAATAAATAAATCTAAGTTATACATACATAAAATAAGTGATCTATATCAAAGTATACACACGCCTACATACTTATATACATATGCCTAGTTTAACATGTGGTTGGTTGCTGACATGTTGAAGTCGATATATACACACACAACACGAGCGCGTGCGTGTGTGTTACACTTACAATGGTGTATCCCTGGCTGGGGCAGAGGTCAGTCAGGCCCAGCTTGTCTGTCAAGTGTGTGAGGAAGCTGGTTCCTTGGCCTTTACCGCAGCAGTTCAGCTGAAACACAATCAAATACCGTCAGAGACATCTTGACATGGAGTTCTGCTTACAGGCGGAGGATAACGACACTACACTACAACCTCCAGATCTTTCAAGCCAGAAGTGTCAAATAAAGTATTATTGTACCACGGTTGTACAGATTCAAGTGATACTGGTCAGAGTGTGTCCCGTACCGTCTCGTGGAAAACCTTGAGAACAGAGGCAACGGCTTTCTTTTTTTCTGAGTCAGTGATGGTTTGTGTCACAGCCTGGTCGTACACCGAGTTATAGAAGTTTATCATCTCCCTGGAAACCTGCAACAGAAACCAAACACACGTCGAAATAAAACAGAGGGCCTGCAAATGAGCCAGTAGAGGCTAAAGCAGCATTTAATGATGGTGTGATTCAATCCCAATTAAATCCATTAAGTTGGAGCTGCTATTACTTTTTGGCAGGTCTCAGAGTGCAGATACAGATACTAAGTCCTGCTAGGAGCTATGTTAACTCAAAACGTATACATACACATATATAATGATATATGTCCACACTCTGATTGAGCCAAGCTTTGCCTAAAAATGATAGAAAAGTCACAGATTCTTTAAATTCGGCTGTTTTACCCTCAAAACAATTATCGGCATGTAGATTGGTTAGGCAATTACCCTTTTACGGGAGTGGGCAACTAACTTTCCAAAAGGGCTCAAAGAAAAATTTGCTGTTTTTTTTTTTTCAACATGATCATTATGGCAACTGTTGCTCTATCTCAGTTCTTCTCGGGGTCTTTCCCAGTATGTGTCTGAAAATCAGGATTACATTTCTCAAGTTTAGTAAATGAGTAAAAAAAAAAAAATAATAATAATAATTTGTTGACCATCTTTATTTCCACTAAATTTGGCAAGGTAACAATAGCTAGCTCTGCCAGCCATGGTGCTAGACACAAACCAATAATATAATAATAGTCAATTAAATGAAAGATTTGACCATTTTAGACACAGGGGTTTGATCTAGTGTATAGTGTATGTGTGCAGTCTTACGGTGTCTCTGTGCATGTAGCCCCAGATCCCAGCAGCAACCTCGCAGGCGAACAGGATGACTAAACAGGCGAAGAACTGCAAAAGCAGGAAGGCAACAGGTCAATAAAAGCACTTTCAAAGATCACAGTGAATGTGTTTCATTCATCCAAAGGCATCCCGTGGAGGTTCTTCATGAAGTCGGTCTTGTTTACGTCTGTTTCCTGGTGAGCAGGACTGTTCTCTGCATTTATTGGCTCGCTGATTCACATCATGATGAATCAAAGGTTGCGATCCACTTAAAGAGAACGCTTCAGAGCACGAGTTGAGGCCTGAAACTCCACGAAGAACCTTTTCGTGTGACTGCGACTCACCGTTCCCAACAGACACTGAGACTCCTGAATGGCCCCGTAGCATCCGAGGAAACCGACTACCATCATCACCGCGCCGACAGCGATCAGGATGTGGACGCCTACACACAAACAGGCAGAGAACACAGAGTTTACTGAAAGATTAGCAAAGAGGAGCTGCGAGCGCCTCAGACACTCGGATTTAATCCGCATCTGAGGATAATTTAAGTTAATAAGAGCTGCTTTTACAAGAAGGCAAACCACTTAAAGTCTTTAAAACCCCCACGGTGTTGAAGCTCTGCCCCACCCCACTTCAATATGCACCTAGTACCGGCAAATGAACAGCAGGGGGCACCAATTTGTATGCCAACAGGACTGTGTGAGTCACCTTTTGGTAAATGTTTTGCTTTTTAACAAGCAAATCCCCGCCTCCAAATTTCAGGACATTATCTCGGATCTATGCTGTTTGCGTCCCCACGGCAGCTGCAGAGACATTTGTCCCTCATTGTGCTGCAAGACGCTCGTTTGGTTTCAATTATTGCGGAGGAGGAGCAGCAGGAGACACTAAGTGTGTGAACTGGAGTCTTGGTCTTCAGTGACACTGCATAAAAACAAATGAACCAGTCGAGGCTCCAAACCTGACAAGAAACTAGAAATCAACATTTCAAGATGAATGATTAGGTTGAATCCAGAGGTGTCAGACATAAGGCCCCTGGGCCAAAACCAGTGTGCCAGAAGCTCCAATCTGGCATTTTCAGTATTAATTGTTCGTTTTGTGAAAATATTGACATTTTCATCAGGTTTACTTTGCGCCACAAGGAAAGACTTTAAAGTTTGAATCTAAAGGTTATTATGGCTCTATTATACCAGTCGGGCCCACTCAAGATGAGATTGGGTTGTACGGGGCCCCTGAACTGAAATGTGTTTGACACCTCTGTCTTAAAGTCTGCTACAGCCTGTCTTTGGTGCATTAAAAGCAGTTTGGTTTGTGCTGAATTCACACTTCGACAGACTTCAATGGAACCGCACGACAGTTGGTTTGCAATCAGAGTGAGACCTTCTCAAACAGCGGACGTTCACAATTCTGCAAAAAGTCCAAACTAACGCAACAATGGCACAGGGTTTTAACTTAACCAGACAGAACACGGAAACTAGTGCATTTAGCCACGTCAAAGTTAATATGTAGTTAAAAAAAAAATCGCACCACTTCTCTAAAAGAAGCAGTTTGTCTGCTATTAATATAATGTGTATGCAAAGCAGGAGTGAAAGTGAATGCTGAGGGAGGACAGCTGCTACGTAACACAAACTGTGAAACAGTATGTAACAGGTGCCTCAGTATTTATTCCAAAAACCCAGCAGTGACTAACAAGACCTCCTGTTGATAGAACTGCTTTATGTCACCTAAAGAAACAAGTTTTTCCATCAATTGCATCGTGATATGTGCAAACGTCAGATGGAAAAAACGATGGCTGTGTGCGGGAAAGGAATCTAAATGTTCATGAGAACAGTTTAAAGCAGTCTTAACATATTTAAATCTATAACTTTTTGTGTATTGTGCAACATCACAGCTGTGTTTCTGGTCCTCTAAAAGTCGCAATCGTAACAAAACATTGTATTCATGCTTTAAACCAGGGCTCTCACACTGACCTTAGTTCAGTTTCATAGTGAGTGGGCCGGACCATAGGAACCTCTAAATTTAAACTTTAAAGTTTTACTTTGTTCTGGCACAGAGTTTAGGTCATGAAAATCTCTACATTTTCACAAAAACCAAACAATTACAATAGAAAGTTACTAAAATCTCAAAATAAAGCCAGTTTTATTTAAATATTATGGTGCAAATTACAGTGAAATGTCCCAAAAATATGTTGCGTTTTAAAACTCACAATTAACAACAGGCATATGCAGAACAAGGGTTCATGTCTCAATAGTACTGGTAGGTTTCTTTCACGACATGTTTTGACTCCATGGCACTTCCTTCCTTCCCCTCCCGTCATAGCAACCGCGCTCAGCTTCTGATTGGCTGATTGAAAATCCTCTTTCTTCATGGACTAACTGTTCACCAGGACAAATCGAATGCCTGCCATAGCTAGAGGAGCATATCGGAAAGCAGCAGCCGCTCTGGGGCACTCCGCAATTCTCCTGAGCTTTTCTACTCGTCCAGTTATCTGATGTGTTGATGTGGGCTCCCTCCCTTGCTGCTCATGCATGCTGGGAGTGCCGCTCGGTGCTCAGCTCCAAAACCATCACTTCTGCTTGTCAGCTCAGACGTAATTTGATTACAGACCACTAACTGCTCCTGTACTTTGTACACCCTATCCCCCATTTCGCTCTCGCTCTCGGAGCCACACAACTCAGGGTAATTTAGGAATCGATATGTTGGCAAGAGGTCCCTCCGTCTCTCGTGCTGCAGCTCTCCGACTTGCCCCGTCCTCCCCAGCACTCAGCTATCTCCATCGCTCCTCTCTTTCCTGGCTCCTCGCCACCCATCTGTCCTTTCTACGTAATGCATTTTCTCATTCATAAGTATGCCCTCAGCAATTCCATTTAGTTAAATGTCTTTTCCTGTGTTTTTATTTAATTTTCTCTTGGGTTCTCTTCCATTATGTGCAGTGTCTGCTCCGATCCATCAAGCTCTCTGGAGCTGAGGAGGAGCTTCTGGATTACAAGAAACAAAGCGAAGCGAAGCAAAGACATTGTTGAACAAAAGGAGTAACAGGAAATGAAAAATGAAAAAAAAAACACTGAAGAGAAACACGAGAAAAAGAAATTTGGATAAACTTTGCTTTTTTTTTTAAAAAGATAGAATATATTAATTTAGAGCTAATTGTAAATTTTATCCACAAGGTGGCAGTAAAGACTCACTATCGTCTTTTTTGTCATTGGAATTAGTGAAATTGTCAAGCTACTGAAGCTAGACTAAATTAAAGAGAGTAGATTGAGGAAAATAAAAGTAATGTCACTCTATTTAAATAATAGAAATATCAAAAATAAAGTCTAACATGATTTAAATAATAAAAAAATATTTTCTATAGAATTAAAAGTAATATATGTGCTGAAGGAAGCAGCAGTAGAAGAGTGAAAAACTAGTTGTAATATATTAGTAATAGAATATTCCTGCTAAGTCAAAAACTGTTTCCGTTTTAAAATAGTGTCAATTGTGAATAAAAAAACTGCACAGACGACCAAGATGGATGGATTGTTATTAGTGACTGTCAAATATAAAACTACCAAGTCCCAGGAAAATATGGATTGAAGTCATGAAACTCTGGTGGAATACAAACGTGGATTTGTTTTAGGTTATCGCTGTAAATAGAACAAAAGACATTTTGAATGAATCAAAGCGAGTCAGTACACCCACTTCCAATCCTAAAGAATCTTCTATGTTTGATAAAAGATGAAGAGCTCATTCAGTTACACTCTATATGAATTTTAACGTTGTCTAATTTATATTTACATACAATACCAGCATGGTTATGCAAGCTTCAACCAAAGTGTTTACGATATCTAAAAATGTAAATCAGTGTATAAAACAGTCAGAGATCACCGATTTACGGCGAGGACTTTGAATGCTCATTGACATGGAAACATTCCAAACTCATTTTGATACAAGATTTTATCAATTTGTAGAAATTAAAGGGAGGAAGGAACAGCTACAAAAACATTTAGTTTTGTTCCCTGTAAAGTCAACATAGTTAGAGACCTGATTGCAAGATGTTTTGAAGTGAAAACGGTAAACTTGAATTCTCTTTTTAACGTTTGTCCTCTCAACAACAAGACTGTCAGCGAGATACAATCTCAGTCTAAACAGGGTAAGCTTCCTCAAATGAATAGTACGTGCACATGCACACTACGATTGCATTTTCTCTCTGCATATAATGCCAGTAGCTTAGCAACATTATTATTATTGGTAAATTCTGCGTGACCTGTGCTGCTCACGCTTGAATTTATCAGCGTGTTGTTGCATCATTACAGAACTACATTGCAAACTAGTGACCTGCCACAGTGTTTTCAACATTTCATGCAGCATTTCTTAACAAAATGGTTCTATCTGCACTTTTCCCAAACAGATCTTTATGGTGTGGCAGAATTGAGCTTTTTAAAAGGTTTGTGGTTGGATTCAGATAGTGACCCAAAGGTAAATGCGACCCATATCGCACCTGTTTTGTGGCTGTGCAAAAGCTCCAATTTCAATTTTTTTCGCAACGGACCCAAGCCTCTTTCCTATGTGGTATCAATTCGAATATTTTTCTACATGCGACTGCCTCGTCATTAACGTGTGACTGACGTCACGGATCAGGAAGCGGCTCCACCAAAATGTTAAAAGCTGTATTCTCTCTCTCTTTTTTTCTATTCTCCTCCTTCTTTCCCTCGTCATGTTGTCTAGATTTTGTTGGCCCGTATCTCCCAACCATTTGAAAATGAATCTACACGGGCTGAACCGCGTTGCCACATATGGTGAGTATCCCCCAAATTGTGGAGCTAAACCCTCTTAAGTTTTATCTTTGTATATTTCGTGCATTGGGTGTGTTTATGGCATGTTCATTATTACACATGTAATAATTTTACGGTTTAAACAAGATTTCTACAAAGGCTGAGATTTGGGCTGTTTTTTATTGAGGTGTGTGGGTTTTACGTGGTTTGGGCTGAAAGCAGTGAGTCACATTTAGCAACCCTGGAGCTGACCTGCGTGCTTCTTTACTTCTGTCAACAGGGTCCTTTGCGCATGTACTCTGAGGCCCGAACCAGTCGAGTTCGATCACGTTCACACGGCAGTCTAGGTCGCATTTAAAATGTAATGTGAATGATCACCAGCAAAAAATCGGAATAGAGCATCAAGACCTGCAGTGTGAACATAGCCAAAGAGCTTCACCTCAAACCCGTTTCCTCACAGTGCAGGACAGATTGTTTCTTGGTAATCTTCAGATTACATCATTAAAATATGTTCCACGCCTCCTGTAGCACAAAGCAGTAAAGCAGAACCACAGGATGATGACATAACAAGTCGGTCGGTTTTCAAAAAAGTTCAATTTTCAGTGGCTCCAAGCACCAAAAACAAATGTTTTCAGTTTTCACATGTAAACAGGGCCTCAGTGCAGGCGTCCTCCTGACCTCCAGGTCAGCCTAAAGGTCGTTTCACGTCCTGTGTGCCGTTTCTAACCTGCTCATACTTCTATTGAAACCGACTGTTGTATCCTTTTGAAAACAATGGCTTAGCAGGTCAGTCATCATTTCTTAGTTCATCTTGGTTATGCCTGACGCCCAGTTTAGACGACAACGTTCCAAGTGACAACCAATATGGACGATAAAACTAGACTATGGACTGCAAGTCCTGCCACTATGGAGAGGCCGCCATGTTTGTCACTCACACATGAGCAGAAGGATCTATCGAGGAACAATTAAAAAACTCTGCGTAGCTGAAGTACTTGTACGATCAGACAGTACAACGTGACAAACATCCGAGGTGGAGACCCCTATAGGGAATAGAAATTGATTTTGGACACAGCCATAGTGTTGTTGTTATTTCCTTAATATGCTAATGCTGACCTTAAAACATTTTATCCAGATGTATTCGGTTCCTCCACTGAAGTCATCCGACGATTGTTTTATTATACAATGATGCCTTCCTTTCAGTTCTTTCCTGTTCCCTGATATATTTTAGTGGTTGATTATCAATACTGTAATGCAGCCATTTGAGGAAACTCTGACCTCAGACTGAGACAAATGGATTGGGAAAGAGCTTTATGGGAAACACTGAAAGGCTTTCCAAGTTCCATTGAGCTGTGAATGCTCCATTTCTTATTTCTTTCATTTCAGATGAACCAATCCTCCATTTCTGGATGTTCTGCCACTGAACACATATCGCCGCCCACCAGGAGAGCATTCATACAGACAAGTCGGTGTGAACACAACTGTGCTGTCATGTGCTCACACAGAGACACAGTGACAGCTGCCACACATGCTTGTTTCCCCGAGTACAGAGGCTATTTGTGTTTTCAGAGCAGGCCGTTTCAGGCAGACTTTTGCCCCGCCATGACCGCTGTCAGACCGACTTCTCTGCTTAGATGCCGTTCTCAACACTTTTTAGAAAAGGGAACACCTGTTTGTAACCCCAGTGTACCTCACTTATAAGTTCACACACAAATCTAAATTCTGGGGAGTTCAGGTTCATACGTCTTCAAAAGAAAGTGTCTGTGTCATGTTTTTTGGGTGTACACCTTGACAATTTCTCCCAAAACAGGAACTCATTGTGGTTATTTAAAAAAAACCTGACGATTACAGATCTGTGACTTTCTTATCTCTTAAAACCTTATTTAATTCTGACAGAGACTACACAGTGACCCATGTCTTTTCCGATTAAAATGTCGGCATTTCTAATGACGTGTTGAACACAGTTCTGATGGGAGCTGTCAGAACAGTTTCCAGTCATCAAACGATTATGTAACCTAGGAGAAACTAGCTGCTGATGAGCTGAAAAAGAGAAAAGAAAAACAGAAAAAGACGAAATGGCTGAACGAGAAGTTGGGTTTGACTTCCAGAAAAACTGATTTCAGCAGTGTGCTGAGAAGCCAAAAGGAAGGAGGTAACAACGTGTGAGAGGTTGATAAAAGAAAGAAGCAGATGTAGGGAAAATGGGGCAGACTGAGACAAGAGAGCAGGCAAGACAAAGGGAAAAGTAAGGAGACTCAAGGCGACTCTAACGCTAACCACAACCAGATGGTGAAGTTGGAGGGGGAGCAACAGTAGGAAGAAACAGTGTGGAGGGAAGGAAAAGAAAACCTCAGAGGGGAAAAAGAGGGGTGGGGCTGGTGAGGAGGAGGAGGAGGAGGAGAAAAAGGGAGGGCCCATGAGGAATTTTTTCCGATACCATCAAAGTTTTTCTCCCCTTTTCGGGAATGAGAGGGAGGCTTTATGTAATGGACGTTTGAGAGAAAGTCCCTCAGTGGATCCTCTCTGACCAGCGAGGCTTTTTTCCTTCCCAAAACCACAGCTATGCTGCCTCGGAGGATGACAAAACACTGATCCAAACAACCGCTCCATGTTTTTTTAAGGTGCTCCATCACATGTTTCATAATCACACTAATTCTGTACTGTCCTGTAATCCCGACTTTTATCCATCTTCCCCCTCTTCATCCTCACAAAGTTGATGAGTCACAGTGGCAGGCAGCAGGAAATGACTCGGGCTGCTGTCACAGCGCCTCACTTCATGTGGGAGGTTGTTTTTTTTTTAAAAAACAGAGTCATATGATGACCTGTGGATGTCTATTAGTGCTGGTCACAAGTAGCTGCTGATCTGGGCGAGGCCGAGTCAAATCCAAACCCTTCAAGCACGCGCTCGCCGAGCACCGGGCTTGGCCCCTCTCTGCTCTCACCACAGCTTCACCTTCGCCGTGGTGTGAATTCCACGAGAAGTCGGAAACTTTTCCTTCACAATCTGTTCCACATTGACATGCCTGTGTCACATTTGTCAGCAGGGAATCTCCCTTTCTACTTATATCCCTTTTGGTCCGTGACGTCAGGGTTTTCCCAGCGAAAGGATCTCAGCCGGTGCTTCAGTCACCCTCACAAGGCAGAAAGACCAGGAGGCTCCTTTAACGTCATTAATCTAATGTTCCATTTACGATGTTTTCGAGTGAAAACGCAAAACTTTGTTGAGTATTAGATTGGAGCTATTGAAAATGCAACTTCTTGAATACAGCTCCCAAGGTGGAACTTTTAGGAAACTCTCCGATTCTATCTCCGTGGAAACTGGAAAAACGCAACTTTTTGAAAACGCTGGGGCTCAGTCTCCATGGAGACGGAGGAAATCCTGCTACTGCGCATGTGTACCGCGCCCACATTGAATAGTTCTTCTGCACGTTCAGTAGATGGAAAAATAAGAACAGTGTTTCCTCCAGAGTGTCATGACTCCCGGTCCATATTCTCCTGGGACTTGGTAGTATTCTGGTTGACAGTCACCGCAATAAAAATCCAACATGGACATGGTCGTCTGTCCATGCGAATGTCTATATACGCCCATTGTTAATCTTCATAGCATGTGTGTGTGGTTTCATTACAAAGACAACCAACAGTGCCAACGTGTGGCCTGACATGCCAATTAAATTTCTTTCAGAAAATGGAAATGAAAAACGATGCACGTTCACTTAAAACACTCTTGTATAAATGGAGCCTAAGAACCAGGATGGATTCCACATGATTGCAGCCACTTATATGGTGGCATTCGCCCACTGTGAACCAAAACAGATCCGTTTCCTTCTCGCAACAGTAGATGCTGCGTACATGGACACAAATAATCACAATCAAAATGCTTAATTTAAACACGTCTATCAGATAAGTCTGACCCAATAAGGTACTTTCAGCAAGAAATTTCATTCAGAAAACTGCAAAATATCTATCAAATTTATTATGGATGCACCAATACCAACTCCAGTATCGGGTCCAATACTGCACAGGGTACTTGTACTCAAAAGAACCCCGATACAATCCGGCGAGTACTTGTGAAATCGGCCGTTTCCAACAGCAACAGCAGGTAGACTACAGAGGATGAGCAATGCTGCGTTCGGAAATTCTTCAATAATAATGACTATCACAAAAGTAAGACAGACTGTAAATTATGTTCTGTCAAAAAGATCAAGAGGAGTAGTACTGGAGCCTTCAAGGCTGTTGAGGTAGTTCGTGGCAACACATAGCTTTCACGTATTGAGTATAAATTAGGCTTAACAGTATTTAATAAGTACTTGTATCAGTAGTGGGTATCAGCAAGTAGCTAAAAGGTTAGTGCTTGTACCTAAAAAAAAAAAAAAAAGTGGTATCTGTGCATCCCTAAAATTTATCATTATTGTGATACCAACAGTCACCAGAAAGATGTAAGTAAAAGCTGACCTGCAGTATTTTATTGTATTGATTGATGAACGGCTCTTTTTCATACCTGCTGGCCACATCTCAGAAGTCAGAAGCACAAATATGAAGCAAGGAGAAATGAAAACAAAAGTTAAACTCTGCTTTTTGTGGGACTGAAGCGGTACATGCCATGGAGACAAAAGAAATTGAGGAAAAAAAACCAACAGGGCTCAAATCATCTCATTATTTAGCCTTTATTTAGCCAGGGGAAACCACATTGAGATTAATAATCTCTTGTACAAGAGTGTGTGTGTGTGTGTGGGGGGGGTCTTGCTCAGGGGCCCCCAGTGCATGTTTTTTGGATTGTGGGGGAAAACGGAGTACCCAGAGCAAACCCACGCACACAAGGGGAGAACATGCAAACTCCACACAGAAAGGCCCTGTATTTGAAGCCACAACGATTCTTACAATACTCTACATCATTATTGCACGCTTTTCTTAGAGTGTGCGGTCGACGGACATATAGATCTTCATTGCAAACAGAGTCTGTGTACACACTCATTCTGATCATGTCCGCCTTGTTGAGGTCAAATTATCATCTCGGTGCATTTCTGTGATGTAACTTCACCACGTGAACCTTCACACACGCTGTTTTGAGAAGAATGGTGGCAGCTGAGCACATCTGCTCATTCAACATATAATCATGGTTTTTCCTGACCCTACTCTGAACAAGCCCCCGGCAAGCTCAGTTGGTACAGCATGAGACTCACAATCTCAAGGTAGTGGGTTCATGTCCCACGTCGGGCGCCACCTTCCCGTGGGCAGGAAAGGTTCTTAATCGGTGTAATGTGATCTGGGTGACCATCCTCAGACTGTCACCCCCGCGAAACGGATAAGTGGGAAAAAAAGGATGGATGGATGGATGGATGGATAATCTGAACAAGGAAAATCTTTCTTCGTCGTTTCAGTTTGAAAACAATCACAACAAGCTCCATTAGCCAAGCTAATAAATTATCTTCAACACGTCCAAGTAAAGCTGGATGTGGGATCTTATGATCACGTCACAACCTGACGGAATTGGTTGTTATAATTGGTGCATACAAACCTCCACGACAAACTGATCACTGAATTCAGTCTTCATGCAAACAAGACAATCTGATCGGTCTCAATCAGAGTAATTCAATCAGACATTAGTCACACATCCAGTGGGAGGTGTTTGAAGAGCGGAGGTCACCGGTGTTTTACTGACGATCAGGGCCCAGTGCACAATGATACAATGGAGGGAAGAACACGTCCAAAAATCTACGATTGACCACAATAATCCAAAGTGTTTTCAGTATTGAGCAGTAGAAGCAGTAGCGGACCTGGCTGGTTTTCCGCGAATGCCCCCCAGTTTGCGAATAATGGCCTTCTTTGCGCACATGATGGCGCCCACCCACCCCACCCCGGGCGCTCGGTGACAACCCCCCCACTGCCATGTGCGGCGCATGCACGTTCCAGCTTGCTAATGACTATCAGTCATATTTTAATCATGTTTAGCACGTAACGTTGCTACTGTATGAGCCCCGCAGCTCGTTAACATGTCGGAGGGCGGGCTTACGTGATGCATCCGAACGCATCACACAAAGCCGTCGGCTACAAAACGGCGTTTTAACTTTTCAACAGTCGAGCTTATTTGTTTTCAGAAATACATTTCTCTGAACTGTTTCAGTAATAAAAGAGAAAGTTTGTGTCCGAGCCGCAATGTTGATCCGGTTTCAACTGCAGGAGCTGACAGCTGTCTGCGCAGATAGGGGGGGGGCGTCACTAGACCGTATCTGAGCCGGTGCTCGGTGCACCCCAGTTGAGTTTACACCCTGGGCAGCTGCCCACTTCGCCCATAGCAAAATCAGCCAGTGAGTAGAAGTATAGTGAAGGTAAACTCAGGACAGCTCTGAGGCCTCGGCTCAGTTCTCAACATAGCTGCGAGCAGTGTGACATGTTAGTATAAACAGTGTTTTACTGCCGTTTCTTTTAGCACTTTGAAGTCTTTTCATAATTTCAATGACTTATACATACAGCTCTGCAGTGTGGCCTGCGGGCGTCGGGTTACAGTGTTTTTATTCATACTCAGACAGAGCTGGTGCAAGAGCAGCTGCGTATGCAGCCATACTGTTTCCTCACTTCCAATGCTGAGATTATCTGGAACGCTACAGGTTTACAAAGAGGTGACGTGACGCTAAACTGAAAATCTTGAGCTGCAAGGCAACTGGTAAAAGGCAAGGCAAGGCAAATTTATTTATAGAGCACCATTCAAAAACAGGGAAATTCACAGTGCTTTACAAAGAAATTAAAGAAATACAGAAAAACTTTACAAAGACATAAGAAATATATTAATAAAAGAAATACATCAAAGCTTTAGTCAGTGTTTGTGGTCTGTTCAGGGGATTTAAAAAAAAAAAAGTTTTTAAAAATTAAGGTGTGAGGTGTTCAAAGGTGTTGAAGAGTATTTTGGATGTATGTTTTGCTGTGAATAAAATCGTGAATTTTTTTAAAAATTCCCATCATTGCATTACATTTTTATTTGTTTACATCGTCCACCTCCTCACGGCCGTTTTGTGGTGGTGAAAGAAATGAGACCAACTTAATGAGCATGAATGGTCCTGTGGGTGTGCCTTCTTTAAACTCAAAGCATGTGAACTGTGCCTTTTGTGCTCTTTGGGTTGTTTACAGTCCATTACTGGCACTGAATGTGCTGTGTTATCATTTTTGTAAAAAAATGGAGCTTCAAGGCTTCCTCTTATTTGTCCTTAGATTTGTTTGAGCGTGTGAAAGAAACCTTTGTTGTCTTTGGTAAGAGTTGTTGGCGATTACTGTTCTGTGGTATTATTTTCAGTACAAGTATTGTTATCATCAATACTAGTAGCAGTATTAGTAGTATTGTGCCCTGTTTATACAACAACATTTCAAATAAAAACTAATTTCCTTTTCGGAAAAGTTTTGCGTTTACAAGGCAACGTTTTGAAAACAATGTCTGTTTCCATGGAAACAGCTGGTTGTTATTCCGGGTAAGTCTTAGTACTTAGTATTAGTAGTAGTATAATGAAGGGCTGCATTTAAAGTAGCCTGGGTGAATTTTACAAATACTTTATACAATGTAATCCTGCACAGACTTTTCAAGATTTATGCGTAAATACTCTTCTCATTACATACAAACCATGTCAGGAACAGTCAACTTTGCCTATTTCAAAGGTCGCAAATATTTTATTCTCACTACCAATGGGCCAAATTGTGACAAAGCACAACTATTAACCATGTCTATAAATAAAGTTTATTAAACTTTGTTATTCACTTTCACCTCAAATTGTGAACTCCCAAAACAAGAAACTATTACCACAGTGAACTTTTAAATGTGTTAGCAGCCGTTTTGGGTGTACGAGGGAATGTGACACCGTTACAGGTGAATTATAATGTTGACTGTCTTTCTTCAGTAAAGACACACAATACATGGTCTGTCACGACCACAAATTACTGACATGACGTATTCCCACCAGATTATATTTCAGTGGATTTTAAATGTAAAAAATGTGTTGTTTATTTGTCCACAAAAGCTCAACTATCTATGTGGGCTAGCTTTACTTATTCTAACTCAATCAACAGATCCTTATAGACTCAGGAAGATGTACTTAAATTATCCATTAATACTTTATGTGGCCCTATCACAGCATAAATCTCTTCACTGTTATTAAATGCGGGATACAAAGACATGAATGGATTTAAGGAGATCTATTAGCTGAGATTGACTATAGTACTGAAAGTGGTTTGCTATAAATCTAGAAATGTACTTATGTCTGAGTTAAAAACAGCCATGTTTTAGAATGAATTGTTAAAATTCAAAAGTAAAAAGTTCCTTTCTAATGCAGCTCATCTCTTGACTTTTAATGTGGGAGCTTGTTCAAAATTCGTACATTTATTCGAACATCTATTCCACGTCATTTCACACCAGCCAGTTTTAATAACTTTAATTAGAAAGGACAAACTCACAGATTATGTGATGTTACATCTACTGCATCATCATAAGCAGTACATGCCCTCCAATGACTGTAGGTTTCTGTGTTTTCTAATAATAGCTTGCAATTTTTCAGTCAGTGGTTGATGAAATTTGAGAGGCGGTGTTTTACTTTCAGTTTCGATTTCACAAAGCTCAGAGTCTGAGAGCAAAGAGCAGAGCAATCGCTAGGGTATAAAACCTTTTTTGTGCACCATATAATCTTATTTTAATACTTTATAATTGTTTTACGGTTATTGGCAGGGTTTCCTGTGTTGTGAAAAAACCTGGACTACAAACATTTGATCAAATGTGGTCAACAAAGGTACAAAAGCCTTTTGCTTTTTTGTCTCCTGGAGTTCTTTCTTTATACCTCTCAGGCAGCCGTGACACTCCGAGAAAGTCCAATATGCTAAAACACTCAGATAGAATCAAGTGATTAGTAAGGCTTTTGAGCAAAACTGTAAAACCTGTTAACACGGAGTTGAATTTTGCTGTGGAAAGCTGTTGAAGACTATTACGACTTCTCTCTCCTTGAAGACTTAAATCAACATCTTTATATGTCAATAAAACTCTATTGTAAAATTTTAAATTAACCAAAATCACACACATTTTGCAATTTCTGGTTAAGAAGTGTGATGATCGCCACTTGGAAAGTCACCACCCAATCAAACTACCCTACAGTGTGTCTGAGAGCTGACATCCAGTCACTTGCACTAGACAGAAGGAAATGCAGAAGTTACCAGATCTGTAACGTGCCTCATGAAGTTAAAAGTATAAATATCAGAGTTTTTTCCCCCCATATGAATGAGTCACTGCAGTGCTTTGGTTTCACTTAGTCAAACAGACATTTTGGAAATATTCAGAATTCAGTACTGTATGAGCGGAAACCTTAACCTTCAGAGTACTGAAACCTGGAGTGAATCATTAAGCTGTAAATAAACATCTGTGTTTGTCACAGTTGGACAAACAGGACAAGCCTTTGCTCAGAGGCTTGTATAAAATTACCTCAGCAGAGATATTATTCAAAAGATGGAGGCCCCATTTACAACACAGTGTTTTCAAGTGAAAGCGCAAAACTTTCGTAGCAGTTTGTGAATCTGTATACATGATAACGGAGCTTGGACACACTGAAAACACAACTTTTTGAAAACGGCTCCCAAGGTGGAGCTTTTTGAAAAACGTTACGACTACTTCATCATGTAAACGGGGGGGGGGGGGGGGGGGGGAGAGCTTTTTCTCTTGCAGTACCTCTGTTGTGCAATGAGCTACCGGTGCTCGTCAGACAATCCCCTTCACTGAGCATTTTGAAAACGAATCTTAATTTTTATTGTTGCCAATTGCACTATTTGTTCTACTGTATTTTATTGTTTTATTGCGTACTCTTTTATTTTCATTATTACTAGTGTATTATGTGAAGCACTTTGGCTTCAGCAGCCGTTTTAAAGTGCTATATAAATAAAGCTGACTTGACCACTTGACTCCAGAGTGTCATGACTCCCAGTCCAGAGTCTCCTGGGACTTGGTGGTTTTATACTTGACAGTTTCTGTAATAACAACCCAAATTAGTCGTCTTTCCATACGAATGTCCCTGTACTCCCATTGTTAATGTTTATAGCCTATTGTTCTCTGCTGCATGTGTATGTGGTTTCATTACAAAAACAAACAACAGCTCCTACTAGTGGCCCAACATGCTATCTACACCATTTTCAATGTTAGTGACACATTTCCATGTAAATTGACATCATTTTCAAAACATATAAATGAAAAACTATTCTCAGTTGCTAAAAAAAAAACAACAACAAAGTTTTGTTGCTTATGTTTTGTTATTGAGTTTTATGTCTGAAACAACTTACATCTGAAACAAAGTGTTTGTGGCTCCCATGAAACCAGGATCTAAACTGGTAATACAAAAGGTTTTCTGTAAATTTTCACTAAATGATTTGATGAAGTCGGTTAATGATCAGGAGCTTCGTCTGTCTGTCTAAAAGTGATAACTAATAATGATTATATGATTATTAAACCATAAACTATTGAATTATAATGTAGCTCAATCTCAGCTCCTGTTTTAACAGTACATGAGCACCATTTGCTCGCCCACTCTGAAAATCTATTTTTAGCTTGTTATTCATACTAAGATGCTGCATTCATGCTGCATTTTAACTTTCACTCTTGATTCTGATCAACAGGCATCGGAGCAGGTGGAAAGACAACCGGTACCAAGAGAGGATTAAAGAAACAGAAACTAAATGAATAGACTGTAGAGCTGTATAAATGGTCCAGTAAGAGGGGAATACTGAAAAGCAATGAACATAACCCTAACAGGATGGAAATGTAACAGCAGTAGATGCAGTGTTGGATCAGTTTTGGTGTTATTGAAACATGGATGGTAACAAATGATCCGAGCCAAGAAACTAATCAATAAAGTGGTTCAATAAAGGTATCAATACCTCAGAGATCATTTGAATAGATCCATAGAGGGTCATCAAGCATGCTGAGACAGCACAGTTCTTCTTAACTGAAGAAGCAGACACACAATAAATGGAGAAAACTGAGAGGCGGATGATACATACTGACGTAGAAGGTGCTCGGGGCGTGAGCGCCATCTAACTCCAGCTCCAGCAGGTTGCTGATCTTCGGGTCATGTCTCAACCACAGCGCCACGCCCAGGATTACACCTCCAGCAAGCTGCAACACAAAACACATAAGTCCTGTATTACATTACTTTGTAATGTTTTCTTAATGGCGTTAGTTATACTGAGTAACCAATGCCATTAGGACAAAGGTCTAGCTCATCTAAAAATGACTACAAAATAACATTTCTCCTCATAACCAGAACAGATGGAGTTTAAAAAGCAGCAGGCAGTAAAGAGGAATTAAACTCAAAGGGTTTAATGCATTATTTAAAGAGGATTCAAACATCCAAACATACGCATGACTGCCCAACAGATCACAATTATCGTTATCGCAATACGGTTTAGTTGTGTTGTTACCATTCAGTCAAGGGGTGTCAAATATACAGTCCAATTTTATATTGAGTGGACTGCACCTGTAAAAGAGTGGCATTGTAACTTTTAAATTTAAACTTGAAGGTTCTACTTTGTTGTGACACACAGAATACGTGATGAAACCTAAAGCCAATTTTAATAAAACTTTCTGGTTCAAAACAAAGTAGAAATGTCCCAAAAACTTCTCCTACAGCTGTTGCATTCTAGGTGTTTTTACAAACTCCCCCTGACAGCATGGCTTTGAGGCTAGTATGATAGCAACGATGTCGCAAACTTTCATAGCACCATCACCGATATCTCAGCTCGGGTCTCAGTGTTGTGTCGCTACTCTGAAGAAATTCATTTTTCTGGAAAATCGATCTTTTCTTTTAATTTTTTTTTACAATTTTCTAGGTGGTTTGTCGGACTGGATCGGAGTGTCTTGTGGGATGGTTTTCGGCCCAGGGGCTTTACGTTTGATAACCCGATTTACTCCCATACAATGAGTCTTTACAGAGGGAAACTGGGCGCCACTTCAGAGTGACGATCTCACAAACAACAGATCCTGTATATACAAAAAGGAACTCAGATTTACAGCAAACTGGTGAAACAAAGAATGTAAGAGGGAGGCTGCTTTTCATCTCAGACTGGAGAGGAGCGAGCGAGAGATAGAGGAGCCCCCGAAAGGTCAAGGTAAGAAATTTCTTTCTGGATCACTTTGAGTTCCCTTACAATGAGGTCTGCATTTCCTCACATCCGTATGAACGGCTGGTGTGATGTGGCGGTCGAAGCTTCTCATAATTTATTGCCACTTAGCGGAAAAGCTCTGCCTATGCTTTGCATTGATTAGTCATTACTCGGTGAAAGAAGAAGCTGCGCTGCTCGGCCGTCTGACTGGGATTGGACCTCAGGTTTTCTAATAATTACCTGGATGGTGGCAGGATACTATGATCTGGCTCATCCACCAATAGATCATGAATTGGGGAAACATGTGCAGGACTTTTAATGAACGAAGAAGAAACTTAATTTGCCCTGTTGTTACAGCACTTTCCCCCTCCCCCACCGCACCCACACATGTTTGTATAGCACTTCTTGTGGGGCCCACTCATTGACATAATGCCTTCCCCTTCCCCCTTAGCGCAACCTTCACCATCACCATCACCGCAAAGAACGGGCTGCGGCCGATCCCAGCCAACACAGGGTGAAGGACAGGTTGCACCCTTGACAGGTCACCAGTCGATCACAAAGCCAACACACAGACACATGTTTAACCTAAAAATCCTCTCTGGACTGTGGGTGCACATGCAAATGTCACAGACTGGAGCTACATAGAGTTCTGAAATTGTACATCAGACCTCTCGGGTTTCACACACAAGCGCGTGCGCGCTTCTCTATTGTTGTGGGGCCTTCTTGTGACATAATGCATTTCTTCACCCAGGCTTGTGGCTCATTACCCTTCCTGTAGTGGCTCCCCGTAGCTTTCACTAAATTACATGTGCTTATTTCTAATTCTGCAGCACAGCAGAACTTCTCTAACAGTATCTTGAAGCTCGAGGGAAATAACATTTCAAAAATGTTTTCAACAAGAGTATTTGTTGGGAATATACAGGTCGTTGTTAGAATTCCTGTCTACTGAGCTCCTTAAACCAGCTATGGACAAATTCCCTCCGTTTACAGAAGCTATAAACAGAAGAGGATGTGTAATTTGTGAAGGTGAAATATATTTCATGAGGAGCTAAAACTGGCTTTTTTGACCACAATAGTTGCACCCCAAGCCCCTAACCCTGACCTCAACTAGCACAAGTAAGTGTGCAACACTGAAACACAACACAACAGACCCTTATAGGTGTTAAAACCATGTCATTTGGCCTTCAAACAAATAAATAAAACACATTCATCCCAGTTTCCTGTCTCTACATGGTGAGTAAACAACAACACACGACTGAGTAAAACACACTGTTTTAGCAATATTGTCCATTTAAGGAAGGGATCTGGACATGGTTGCTATCGACTTTTAGTTTTATTCTATGAATTGTTCTTTCTTCACTAAAAAGAAGTTTAAATCTAAGCAATGATGCCAAAACATCACAGTGAAATTAAACACTAGGGGACATACCTACTCTGATCAATATTAAAAGACTAAAGAAAACCTGCAGTTTTCCAGGTTTGTTCTAGGTTCTAGAAGATGTCTTATTGTGGTTTTCTTCAAGATGTGCAAATCTATGTTTGACAACCTCAAAGCAGGTAAATCCCCAGACCCTCTCTGTGAACTCCATGAATGCAAAGGGTTGGAAACCACTGTTTCCAGTTTACTTAATTCAGTACTGGATAAAATAAAACATCATTTTCTTTCAAACATCTCATCTGTGTTTACAGATGTGACCTTTTACTTCTGTTTGCTTGTTTCATTCCCATTATGATGGCACAAATTTGTTGAGAACACTTGTTTACTCTTAATTGCACCGATCTGCTGACCCATGCATAAAATGCTTTTTTAACTCCACTAACAGCAAAAATGATCTAGATAACACCTTCAATGATAATAAGCATACCCAGTACGAGCCAATATCAGAGCTACAGTAATTTTAGAATGTTCTAAAGTCGAATGGAAAAAAATATTCAATCATTTTTAGGTAACTCTGCACCAAATAACTGTCAAATTAACCCGATTGAAGGGCTTTGTCATCAAACTGTATGGATATGTTGGATATGTGCTCTGAGGTCTTCAGGACAAATATATTTTAGCAGATCTTCAAAATAACTCTAAACCCAAAAAAGAAGCATGTGATGGCTTGTTTTGGACACAGCAACACTAGTCTCTGTGAATAGACTTCAACCGATACAACCCCCCAACCCACACACACCATCATCACCACGGCCCCCACCCTCCCCCACCCTGTCTCCTCCTCCTGTTATTGAGGTCCATTCCAGAGCTAAAGCAAGCGGCTGCTGGGCAACCGGATCAACACCACAACTGGCAAGAGCGCAGAAACACAGCACACACACTCAGACGGAGCAGAAGCACTTCGGGCTGGGCCATCCCAGCTCTGAACTATTTTCTAAGTTGCTCTGTTTGACGAGCCACTTCAGCCTGCGGACAGACCGTCTCATGGAGCAACAGCATCTTTAAATTCCTCTTCAGATTCCGCTGAGAGAAAAACTCATGCACATGCACCAAATGCTGTTACCCACTCTCGCCCCGCTGCACTGAATGAAGAATGCCACTAGATGATGAATTGGCGGCACTCAGACATCTGCTCATGATTAGGATCGGTGACCGTGCTAAAACACGAGATTTGGACAAAACACTGAGCTGCCACTAAAATAAGTCGAAAGAAGAAAAGGAGGAGGTTTACAAGAAAGCGCCACCTATCAAGTATAATGAAAGAGCAAAAAGCATACGAACCAATATGTCGGAATAGGAAATATAGAATAAAAAACTAATTTCTGCCCAATCCACCAGAAATCCGCCATGATTGTTGTAATTATTTGGGTATGGGGTTTTTTTTGTTACAAAAATAGACATTTTTATCACTATACTCCACACCACAATGTAGAAACACTTTAAAGTAGAAATTTAAAAGTTATTATAGCACTATTTTACCGGTCCGGCCCACTCAAGATGAAACTCTGCTGTATGTGGCCCCTGAACACATTTCTATAGAGTTTACTTTTATCCAATGGCACTTTCAATAAACCTGAACTCGTTGAACATAAAAAGAACAAACACTATTAACACTATGGCATTTTTTATGATGCAAAACACAGTGAAATGTCCTCCATTTACAGGATGAATGTACAGTAGTTCTCTCTTCCAATGTGTGGCTGTGATGCTAAAGTGTTGATGTTATTTCTTCAATGAACTCAGCTATTGGACTAAGTCTGTTTTGTTTTTTCTGCTATTCTTCCTAAAACACTGCAATCACAATTTGGCCAACATATGTGTGACCCACTCTGAATCTTGGATAACCTCTTTTAGTGGCCATGCCTGTCTGTAACTATGCGTATTGCACCCTGTTATTAAGATTCAAATCCCAAACAGCTTGAAAACGCTCCATGAGCAGAGTGAACAAGTTCTCTTCCAGAGAAATAACAGTCTTACAGAGGGTTTAAAAAAATAATCATCGCTTTGAGTTGTTTTCTTCGAAATTATTACAGTTCGATACTCTTTTTTCCCTTCGCTTACTGTCTCCTTCTGTCTTTAAGGTCATTCTTTCTGAGAATGTTGTTGTATTACCATTAAACTTGTATGATCCATCCACAGAGTGCAAATATGTTGAAGGCAGATGTTTCCACTGGGGAAGGAGTGTGTATGTGTGTGTGTGTGTGTGTGTGTGTGTGTGTGTGTGTGTGTGTGTGTGTGTGTGTGTGTGTGTGTGTGTGTGTGTGTGTGTGTGTGTGTGTGTGTGTGTGTGTGTGTGTGTGTGTGTGTGTGTGTGTGTGTGTGTCTTTTTCCCTAAGTATAACACATTACACAGTTAGCATGCTTATGTGAAGACAACTGTTCACTCTTCCACTCTACAACCACGTTTTTTGAGTTATTATCGCTACGTAAAACTATACTTGACATTGTTAACAAACTTCACAGTAATTTGTTGCTTACATGCATGCTGCCACCTGATCAGCTTCACTTTATTACACCAGTACCAATAAACATGAAAACATTGTAGAAGGCTCCTGACATCACAAGAACTAAATGGGATACGAACATCTGAAAGATGTAAATGCTACAAAAGGTCCAAATTGTTTGACTGAAAAATATCCTTCAACCTAAATACCAAGGAATAGCCGTCTATAAGAGCTGAGGAAAATCCAACAGTGAAACAAAAGCCCAAAAATATTATTGTAGTGACAAAGTTAATGTGTGTGTGTGTACTCGAACATTTCCCAGAAAGGTGCAAATACACTCCAACTAAACAAAATCATTAAACAAACTACCAGGAAACGAAGCCAGACTGCAGTATGGAGCAACAACCGTAGAAATAATTTACTTTCTGAAGAAAAGGTTGTCATGTGAACAAGGAAACAAAACTGTAACCCCATGACCAGAGAAAGTTGTGGTTGGAGTCCAAAACCATGAAGCACGGTGGACTCACCATCAGAATGTGAAGCTGCAAGCTAGATATGCTTCCAAGAAAACAACAGTTTAGTAAAGGTTGTCAAAATACACTTTAAAAGAAATTTGAAAATACTAATCATTCAATATGAAGTTAAATAAATAAAAAACTTCTAAAACTGGAATAAGCTCCTTATGAGTGTGTCACTGTCGAAATACCGTTAATATTCACACAATTAAGAAAAAAAAAAAGAACTAAATTTGTCAACAAAGTAGTATTATTTACAAGAAACACAATGATGACGAGATACGAGTCACTCTGGATTTGATGCATCTAAATTGAGGTTGGGTTGAGAGGCAATTCTGTTTGATTCAAGTTTGATCAACTATGGATTGAGTGGGTAGGGAACATGGTCTTGAAAAACAGTTGAATTCAAAGTAATTTATTCTGTTTCTCCAATAAAAACAATATTGATCACACAGCTGATACTTAGTTCTGATCTAGTCAAATAAATATCTTGAAAGCATTTTTAATAAAGTTGTTCTGACTCATAGTGATCAATTGGGATGGTCTCTTCTCTAAATATATGTAACTGTTAAAGTTGGGTTCCTCAGTTTTCTGGAGACTCAAGCCACAACTTGATTTGGCATTGATTCCATTTTTATCCATTTTACATGCCAACCAACCACTAGTGGAACAAGTCAAGGTCAGGTTGTGGGGTGGGACAGACTACAAAGCCATAACTCCCAGCCTCCAAGCTTAACAGATATACACTTTATTAGCACTAACTCATATGAACAGTTTGTGTGTGTATGAGCTCCGGAATCAATGATAAATGAAGAGAGTTTGCCCTTAACCTCAGGCCGGGGGAACCCAGCTTGGGAGAAGCTATACCGAGCAACAAGCTTCTCCCAAACACCAAGGACATACTCCCAAAACTGTCCTTAAATGCATCATAAGTATTCACACAGAGAAGAGACTCTTAGCAGATGAAAGTCAACAAATTAGCATAATGCTAATATCACAATGTCCCTTCGTTGAACAAATCACAAGCTAAACTCAGCAGCCACACCTTTAGCATGTTCCTTAAAGGGAAAGTACATAAACGGTCAGCTATTTCACTTTTGCGCTTTGGGTGGAGGCCGTGAGTCCCTGCAGTGTTCCGTCTGTCCTCAGTTAGCATTGGCCAGTCAATCGACCAACCTGGAAACCTGTGTGACTCACAGTATAACCCATGTGGTGCACAGTTGTACCGCAAGAGGAAACACTCGGGATGTACACATCAGAAGATGAATATGTACCTATTGTTTTGACATTTCACATATTGTACTATAAAAGAGAGGCTAAGATTGGTCACGGAAATTAGGAGAACAGTACATGATCAAAACATCAAAGCGCCTTTACAGGACATGGACTTTGACTTTTGAAGAGATCTCTGTACTAATAAAAATCAGTTAGAGATAACAAGATAACATACTTTTCAGCTGCAGTGCAACATACAAGCTCTTGTAAAAAGCTACAAATGCCTCGACCGGGTCCTCTCGTTCAGCGACTTCCCACACAGAGGAGAGCGTAGAAAAGATGTGGAACTCTAAAAGTGTTTCATATATATTTTGGTGTCAGACAGCACAGCTCAAGTTGCCCCACCAGCTTTCCCATCGGGAGTCTATTTCTGACAACTGCAGAAGGTGGAGGTTGCTGGGAGTGGCGGGATCTTGTCTACAGTTCCCATAAGACTCACCACATGGAGAACCCCCTCCCAACCCCCACACCCTGTTTTACACACTGACTCACCCACCCCACGGGACATTCCTTTCCTATTTTGGTTTTCTCATCATTACAATTAGAAGAGCAATTTTGTCTGTGAGTGTCCCACTACAAGAACCCACCTGCCAAAAAAACACATCTTTTCCCATGTTTTTCAAATAATCTAATGTAAGAAATATCAGCTTTTTCACTGGTTTAACGCAATAAATAAGCTGATTTTATGTCATTTGGAGTTTCTAATCAAATTATAGTAGCAGCTGTTTGGCTGCTTCTGAGACCAAGACACACTGATCAGATTTCAGCCACATAGTCCTGGCCAGGCAAAGAGGGTGTGTTTCAAATGAGAGGATCGTGAGTAAAATACTAACAATCGTAACGGGAGATAATGTTCCAGTCGATCACAGCTGTGTCGATCAGGTACGAAAACATCCATGAATTCATCCTAATGGCACATAATAAGTACTCGTTATCGACAAGTTGCTAAAGGTTAGGACTTGTATGACCCATAAGGTTTTGTAATACCAGTTTGTAACACAAGGTGGTGTAGTGAGTCACTTCTTTTCTTGCCTGAGTGAATGTAACGCATTGCGCACAACGTCACGTCTTCTCACCTCGCCCGCAAGAAAGGTCGTTTGTAAAGAAACCGAGACCCACGTCTTCAACAGGACCAGAGATCTCGTTTGCTCCAGTTCAGAGTTTGTGGGCGTGTTCTCCTCACCCAAAGAAAACTGTTTTTCCCTGAAGAGAACTGCGGTCCAGACCAAACAGGCTTATGAATACGCCCATATTTTGCATGTAATTGGCCTAATCATCAATAAGGTATTCTAAAAATGTTCCGACACTAATTTAGATGTACATCACATACCCTCGCTGGCTAATGTGTTTATGTTGGTTAACCATTGGAATTTGATCTAGAACAGTAATCATTAACAGTTCAAGCCCAATAAACTGACACCATGGTACGTCAATAACAAGCACAGCAACATGACCTGGTTTGGAAAAAAGAAAAACTACACAGAACACAAAGTGTACAAAAACATTCTTGTTTTTAATGCAGTTGTCCTCCGCTTCTATGGCTTAAGCAAAGCTTTCATGTAAAACAAAGGGTATCGAAAAGACAAACAAGTGTCAAAGATGCTCATATTATCTTTTGAACCTTGGATGTTTCAATCTTGCCACATTTCATGACAGTAAAACACCGTAATTGCAAAAGTGAGAAAATTGTGACCCAACCCTGACATGTGCAGATGGTTGACGAGGAGCAGGCAATGTGTGAGCACAAGGAGGAGAAATATAAGGAAGTGAAAGTGGAGAAAACCTCAGACATGCTTTCTTTAACTACTGGGATCCGATTCAAAACAAAATACCAGAAAGACATGCTCATCGACATTCGGTTATAAACTGAGCAGAAAATGAATGTTCAGTTCAAACAGTTAAACACTAAGTAAATCATCCAAAGACCCAGAAACCACCAAGTTCAGTTAAGATATGAGCACTACATGCCACCATCAAAACAGACACAAGATAAGACACTCTTCCTCTGGCAGGAAGTCTTCTTGTCTTCTGTATACTGCAACTGGCATCTGTTGTGAAATGCAATAAGCCCAACAGCAGGAAACCAGAATCCTTCATCATTAGGTTTATATACGGCCTTTTCACCAATGCACATCCAATGATGCTTTCAAGTGAAAACGCAAAACTTTCGTTGTGTTTACACGACAGCGATGCTCAGAGCCACTGAAAATGCCTCAAAACCAACTGGCTCTGTCTCCTTGGAAAAGGAGGAAAAGCTGCTACTGTAGTAAATAGTCCTTCTGCATATGCTCAAGTAGATGGGCATTAAGAACAACGTTTCCTCCAGAGTGTCATGACTCCCAGTCCATATTCTCTTGGGACTTGGTAGTTTTATAGTTGACAGTCACTGTTATAATAATCCAACTTGGATTTTTGTCCATAAGAATGTCCAAGTATTCCTATTGTTAATGTTTATGACATATTGTTCTCTGTGCATATGCGTGTGTGGTTTCATTACAAAAACATGGTACATCCGCTAATGGCCCCATAGGTAACCTACACGAGTTTCAGCATTTCTGTGTCAATAGAAATCGTTTTCAGAACGACACTGTGTAAACAGGGCTTTAGTCAAATACATGTTTTTTTGATTGTAGGAGGAAACCACAGTACATCACACACAAACACACAGGGAGAACATGTGAACTCCACACATGTAGGCCAATATGTTCTGGGTTCCCACTAGAGATCCCTTTAATGTGAGGCGAGAGAGAGCAAACCACTACAAGACTGGTTATATTCGGATATTTATGTGAATTTATATATTTCCCTATAGGACTAAAAGCTACACTAAAGCTACAAACAAAACACTTCTAACTTCATGAATATTTATGAAAAAATTGATTTTTTTAATACTTAAAAAAGTCATTAAATGAGACCAAGTACAAGTACAAACAAATGTATGCTTAAGTAAGGCTATTGTCAGATTGCCTAAATTTACATATAAAATAAATTCACACAAACGCATTTCCCTCAAAACCTAACTGAGCTACTTTTAACTGCATTGTCAATAGCAGTTTTTCTTCAATAAAATTTATCTGTTAAACCACATTTAAAGTTTATGACACTATAGCAAACAGATACAAGTTATAAAAAACTCATCAGTTCAGACAATAATTTTACTGGTAAGTGATGGGAGTATTTTTAATTCATTACTTCTACCTATATTTAAAAATGACATGAAGAAGCAGAGATTAGACATTTCTAATCAACAACAGGGATGGTGCTCTGCTAATATTAATGCTGATATAGAAGCGGGGTATAAACTGATCTCTATTAGTTACTGCAATAAATAAATAATAAACACATTAATAAAAGTAATTTCACTCAGCTAAGCTTAATCCATTGTAGTCACTTAACCAGACATGTACACCTATTTTAACCATTAACATTTTATTGGTTTTACTGTTTATTTATTTTATTGCTTGCACTTTGTTTTTCTTTATTTATGTACACCACTTTGGCTTCAGCTGTAGTTGTTATAAAGTGTTATATATATAAAGTTGACTTGACTAAAATAAAAATCATGTATTTGATGCAGAAAGAAGCCAGACCACTCATGGGAACGCCAAACTAGAGAGGATCACAAAAAAAGGCTCAATCAACTCGTGACATAACGAGTCGAAACATGAACCGATTTGGTTTCATTCAATTCTTCTGTGTTTTCCATTAAGTGTTCTATGATGAAGCACATCGAGTCATCAGAAAGTGTCTCAACTTGTGGCAAATGAATCACTTTTTTTAACAAGTCAACAAGCTTGAAAGAACTCGGATTTGTGACTCATGGTCGTTTGACTAATTGAAGTATTGTAAAAACGTATCTGCAAGCGATGAATTTCTCTGTTTATTTGAAGATCTAAACTACAATCTGAAGCAGATCTTCAGGGTTTTTACACACACGTAAATCCTCTCTGTACACATTTGTGAGACGGGGATGACGACACCCGGGAGACGTCCTTGAACAGCTCTCCAGACCACATGAAAAGAATGCTGATGCTCGGAGCCGTCGGTGAACATCGCGGAGCAGACAGAGCTGCTGCAGGAGGCCCGCCACCGCCGCCATCCAGCTACAGAGACACGCCCAAGCACAAAGACCACCCATGGCACAAAACACCCCACCTCCCCTTCGTGTGAATGTCGGCTGAACAACATCACTCAGGCACAAGTGATTACAAAAGTAGTCTGGAGCAATAATACAGAGCCACAGCTCACCCACAGCATGGGCCACCCCCTTCATCCAGACACAAGGCCGAGCAGGAGGAGAATTAATGTGGATCTCAACACTATCTTGTCAGGCAGGAAAAGACTGCAACTCAAGAATAATTTAACTCCAGGATTTTTTCATCCAGATATTGAAAATTTTAAAGGATTTGGAGAAATCTCAGTACTGAAAGGTTGTGGCTTGGTTCTCAATTAAAAACAGATGTGATTTTGGAGTGGAAGTCACTGCATGTGCTTAGGGACACTTCTAAAAACCACTGTGAACACAGACATCAGAACATGGTCCCTGCTCGGTGTGCACGTACTTAAACGTGCCAACAGGAAAGCCAGTGAGTGACCACAAATGTAACCAACAATCAGCAGACTAAACTATCCTGCAAAAGGTTTAGGCCACGTTTACACGACAACGAATACGAGTGTATCCACAAATCTTTCTTCACTCGAGGGGGGTGCGGTTACGCGACACTGGTGTGCGGATCCACTGTATCAGCGAAGTTTTTATACCGGCTCCCGAGGTGGAAAGATTCTTTCACGGTTGCTATTCCATCCCGCAGAGACTGCCGGAAGCCATGAAGCGCTGTTACTGCCACTGCACATGCGCATCTCTTCCACCCTTCCCTCTCGTTGAAAATAGTTCCTTCTGCTCATGTGCCGTAAACAAACATGGCGGACCCGTAGTGGTATGACTCGCATACAGTCCATATCAGTAGTTTAATAGTTGAGACTCAGCCTCATCTGATTCATCATCAGTTCATACGAATGTCGGGTTCTCTCAATTTTCTTCCCGCTTATAGCGTATTGTTCTGTGCACACATGTCTGTGCAGTTTCATTACAAAAACAAGCCACAGCACCCTCCCATGGCCCGGCATACTAAATACATCGTTGTCGGTGTGTTCGCTGCTGCACTGTAAAAGCACTTTGATTTATTTATTACAGATTACATGTGGTCACGTGAAACGTTGTGTAAAGAGGGCCTTAGAACTTTAGCAAACACAATCTGCGGTAACGGTATCTAATTTCCCGCTAATGATATATGTGGTAAACACAACACTTATGTACATCATGAAAACTTGGTTTATAGCAGGTCAATCAATTTTTAGTGATGTGTATATTGTGCATGTTGATATTGCAGTAACCATACATTTGGCATTTATTACTGGCAAATAAATGGTGCAGTGCTTCATTATCCAACTGCTGGGTCATCAGACTAAGAGAATTGGCTTTAAAGCGAGCCTTGAAAAGGTAAGGGAGTAACAAGAGCGAGTTTGTTAATTTATTGATTTAATTTGCTAGTTTACAATAGATCCTTGCGCCTCTGAACAACATTTTCTGAAAACGATTTTTCAAACACGATCTCGTCTCCGTCTGAACAGAGAAATAACTATAACAGTATCACAAAAGCACCTCGCCATCTAGTGGCCTGGCATGCAAACTACAACATGTTCAGTATTTCTTATGGTCCAGTGTACAAGGTGATTGATATCGAAACTTTTTGATAGTTCCCAGAAAAAAACTGCAAAAACTTCTGACTGAAAGTGAAACATTATAGGCTAAAGATGTTTTCTCCACTATTAACTTGCAGATAAGTAACAAGTGAGTATCAGGCTTAATTCATTGGAGAAAACAGTGATTGATTGCCTGTTTTACTCCGCACAAAAACAAAACAAAACAAAAAAACTCAGGGTGAAATTGTAATGAGAATGTGAAAGGAAATGGAAAAGGAGGCGTTTAGGAGCAAACCAAGAAAAGTAAAAACTACCCAGAAAATGTTTCCATGATCCATTAGCCAACAGGGCTTTGACTCACCAAATGGAAACCACCATGTCATCCCCCACCACACACACGCGCGCGCGCGCACACACACACACACACACGCACACACACACACACACACACACACACACACACACACACACACACACACACACACACACACACACACACACACACACACACACACACACGTTGGGTGGAGGACGTCGTCCAAACAAAGCAATCCTCCAGAAGCAGCAGTGCTTTTCAGAAAACTAGTAAAAACTAACAACTTCTCCCTGACCCGGTCCTCCATATCTCTCCATCCCTGACCTACAATCACTGGACCGTGTTTTATTCATGTCCGAGCAAACAAACTGGGCGAGCTGGCTACTCTTTAACGGGGCCGAGGACACGTTATTTTCCGCGGTCTATTTCACGCTGGATTAAATCCGGAGGGACGCGTCGTGTTTACCTCCAATCCCTCCACCTTACCTACAAACGCGAGCGCGTAGCTACGTAAATATCAACGATTTTCTGGGTGGAAACATGTCTGATTGTTTTCTTGAGGCAGAAGCACAGATCCGCGAGGTGTGACGGGACCGTCGTCCATGCACCGAGCACCGTTATTTGACCACCTCAACATGCTCGCGCAAGAAGCGGGGCGCTGCGCAACAAAGTGAACACACACGATGCGCCAGGAGACCGCGCGCTGCTTACCCAGAAGATGAAGTTGAAGAAGAAGAGCATGTACTTGATGCATTTGGTGCAGCCTTCGACTCCCATGGTGGTCCGTGAGAAAGTGAGTGTGTGTTTATGTGTGTGTTGTACAGCTGCGAAGTGAAGCCGCGGGGATCTCGAGCGCAAATCCTGAGTCCATCCAGTGCACAGAGGCAACACCCAACTCCCCCCGCCCTCACCCACGAAGGCAGCGACGTCCGACCAATCAGCGCGCTGGATTTATGACTGACAGGAATATCAGCCAATCAGAGAAGGCCTTTACTCACCGCAAAAGTAGCTAATTTCTTTAACTATAACATGAGTGACGATAGGAACGGGGTAAACGTGCGGTGGGACTCCTCCAGAGCTTCAACAGAGACAGGAAACATCAGGGGTTCAGGGGAACGTCTTTTCCCACTATAGTTTTCTTTTAAACCAGCACATCAAATCAACACATTCAGCCAAACTTTCAACTTAAGTGGGCCAGACCAGTAAAATAATGCCATAATAACCTTCACATTTAAAAGTTTTTCTTTGTTGTGGCACAGAGTATACATGATGAAAATTACTATGTTTTCACAAAAAGGAAACAATTACCACAGAAAATTACCCCAGTTTTAACATGAAACCACTTTTAATGATAGTGTTTCATCCACTACTTTTTAGTGCTGTCAAACAAATACATTTTTTAAAAATCGGATTAAACTGAGGATTGCTGTAGATTGATTTCAATTAATCACAATTAAATATCATATATTCATTTTTAAACTATATTAATCGCATTTAATTTTGCATGTGCAAAAAGACTCAAGAAAGTAGGGAATATCTGCACTTAATGTGTTTAATAAACACCTTTAACAGTTCATGTTAACGAAAATGTTCTTTTTCAAAACAAACATTTATCCACAATAATGTTACTCCTTCAGCAGCTTCTTAGACAGACTACCTTGACATTGTTCGAGAGGAGAGCTGACCGCTTATATTTAAAATGTTGCTGAAACTGAGAACAGAATCCTCAACTATATGTTTCATGTTAATGTGGTATTTTAAGTTGGAAGTGCTTTGGCGAAAATAAATCTCCCTGCAGAGTGTGCATGACACTTTATCATGTCAACTGTTCCATCTTGGGGTTTTTTGTCCTCAAATATCCCATTGAGAGGACAAACATGCTTGTGTAGAGTCTTCCATATCGAGTTGGTTCTGTAAAATGAAATACGTAAGTTGAGCTTACTTAAACGAATCTAGGAAACGCTTTGCACTCAAAAAAGGTAAGTAAATGTCATCATTAAGCCTCAAGCTCAGTTTACTTAACATCTCCTTCCTAAGTTTACTTAGACTCTAGCTGTGTTTCCTATTTTGTGAACTTTAAGTACTGCTTCACCAATCTGGCATAATAATAGCAGAGCAGCATCTCTATCCTGAAAGGGAAAGATGAAGTAAGTGGGTCTGTTTGACCACAATGTATAATTACATTAATAAAGGTATACTGCATTGTGCAAGCTTTACTGCCATCTTGAGGTGAAGTTGCACATTATAACTGTCTCAAAAGTTTTTGGCTCACTAGAAAACTAAAACTTCCACGACACTGTAGGCCCTACAGTGTAGGGTAATTTAGATATTCTTTATGTTACTTTTTTTTTCTTCTCGAGCTTATCTTAGCAAATTTTCTTCTTTTTTTTTCATGGATTTATTTCCGCTTTCGCCATTTTATGCATCTTGACTATTTCAGTTGTTTTAGCTGTGCATTTCCTAATGTTAGAACAGTGTTCGCTATATTAGCTGTTTTTAGTGATTTTATCATTTTAGCAATTTTTCCTGTTTTTTGTTTGTGTTATGAGTAGTTTTAGCGATTTTATCTGTTTTTAGTCATTGCGGCTGTTTGAGCTGTTTTCTTTTCTTTAGCTGTTTTTAGTCAGAAAATTAGATCATTTTTGAAAAAGAGTGGTATGCACATGAAATAAAAATGAAAGAAATTTTCTGGAAGTTTCATTGAGCCACTACAGAACAGTTGAAAAAGAATTCCTGGAAGCACATAGAAGCAATGTTTATGTCCAAAATATTTGGAAGAAATGTTTTGTTAAAAATATGAGCTGTAAATAATAAATGTGTACTGACACTTACAGTGATCAGTTAATATCAGTACAGTAATATTCTTTTTTTGAAGGTTAAAAAGTCGAGCATGAACAAAACCTGTAATCTTTGACAGAAATCATAAAAAAATCTAAATTTGTGGAATTAGTATTAGTTTGAATTTTGATTGCCAAGTCACAACAATGAGGATTTTTTTTTTTTTTTTTTTTTTTAACATTTATCAATATAGACAACTTCAGCATTTAGACAACAAGTTGATTGTAGTTAAATCAATTTCTTTAACCTTTATTCCCAAGTTAAAACAATTTTAGTATTTAAGTTGAATAAACTTGCATTTTCAAGGCAGCATTTATACATGAATTATTTGATGACACTGTAACACTGTGTCAATGTTATGTGACTATATGTGCTTGTATGCATATCTTTACTGATTCTGAGATTTCAGAATATGTTGCTAAATGCTCATTCACATTTTAGAGAGAAGAAAAAGTTCCGAACTCTTGTCTGAGGACGGACTTCTGTCTGATTTTAACACAGGAGTGGAAACTTGGACAGAAGCATGGAGTAAAGCTCGGTCAGACTGTACAAATTATACAATCTTTATATATTTATATAGTCACTGAAGCTTGAGCAACAAAAATGGAAAAAGAAGAAGCAAAAAAACTTGATGCTCTTATCCATCCTCTGTTTGTAGGTGGAATCCTCCATCACTGGAAAAAACAGAGTGTGGAGCAAGAGACACATCAGATAGTTGAATGTATCTAAATGATAAAGGTACTGTGACAGAATTTGAAGAGAAAGACAAAGGCCCACGCTGTGGTTTAACTTAGAGCAACAACAGCGGCTGTTTCAATCTATGAGGCCTTTGGCGAATGAATGGGCTCCGGTTTCCAAACAGGTGTCTGACTTTCGCAGAGTTTGCAGAATCCCTCCTTTGTTTCGAGTTCAGTGTCTTGAAAGGTCAAACTTCGGTGGACACTTGTGGCGTTATGATGCGGCTGCGTTCAAGAAACACAAGCTGGTGGATCCCTCCAAGAAGCTGCAGGAGAACATGTGCTCTCGTCACTCTGAGGTGACGAAGATGTTCTGCCGCATTGATCAGCAGTGTATCTGTTTTCTCTGCTCTGTGGACGAACATACAGGCCAGGGCACAGTGTCAGCTGCAGCAGAAAGGAGGGAGAGGCAGAGGGAGCTGGAGGAGAGTCGACAGATCATCCAGCAGAGGAGAAAGACGTGAAGCTCCTGAACCTGGACGTCTCTGCTGACCAAACAGTGAAGGACTCTGAGAAGATCTTCAGGCAGCTGATCCGTCTCATCCAGGAGAGAAGCAGAGATGTGGAGCAGCAGGTCAGATCCCAGCAGCAAACAGAGGTGAGTCGAGTGCGAGAGCTTCAGGAGAAGCTGGAGCAGGAGATCGCCGAGCTGAAGAGGAAAGACGAGCAGCTGGAGCAGCTGGAACACACAGAGGATCACAACCAGTTTCTGCTCTCAGTGGGTCCACACACTCCTCCAGCATCCAGACTGCTCCTCTCAGATACTTTGAGGACGTGGCACCAGCTGTGTCAGAGAGCAGAGAGAAACTACAGAACGTCCTGAGTGAAACGTGGACAAACGTCACACTGACAGTGACTGTAGCGGATGTTTTACTGCCACAACCAGAGCCAACGACCAGAGCTGCATTCCTCAGATACTCACGTGAACACTCACTGGATCCAAACACTGCAAACACACGGCTGTTATTGTCAGAGGCAAACAGTAAAGTCACAGTAATGAAGGATGACCAGCCTTATTCTAAACATCCAGACAGATTCACGATATGTTGGCAGGTTCTGAGCAGAGAGAGTCTGACTGGATGTTGTTACTGGGAGGTGGAGAGGGGAGGAGGCATTCATGTGGCAGTCACATACAAGAACATCAGCAGAGGAGATGAGACCGACAGTTTATTTGGTTATGATAACAAATCGTGGGCTTTATGTTATTGCAATGACAGTTAGAGTTTTTATCACAACAAAGTTGAAACTCCAGTGCCAAGTCCTCGTTCCTGCAGAGTGGGAGTGTACCTGGATCACCCAGCAGGTGTTCTGTCCTTCTCTACAGCCTCTCTGAAACCACGACTCTCCTGCACAGAGTCCAGACCACCTTCACTCAGCTGCTCCTCGCTGGGGTCTGGACTCATCGTTCCTTTTCCTCTGGAAGAAGTGCAGAGTTCATGAAACTGAAATAGGCTTGAGGTCACATCAGGTGCAGTGATTTACTTTGCTTTGATTCTGTGATTTGACTCATTGAGTCTCAATAAAACATCGTCAGCACTTGTTCTTCTCTTCTCCTCCTGCTGATGTTTGTTTCTGCATCTTCTCAACGCTGATCTCGTCTCCCACAGCTTTGTCACTGAAACAGTTTGAGTTCTTTGTGATTAGAAACTTTTGAGTCAAGTTTGAGTCTCCTGACATGTGAGACGACAGATAATGTCTCTTTATTTACATGAGTTCGTGTGTGTTTGTGAGTCATTTTGTGTGAGGTGTAATCTGTTGATCTGACAGGCAGCAACGTGTACAAATGTGTGAATAGTTGGTCTCTTTCACTGAGAGGATGCTTGGCTGCATTTCTTTATTTGAAACTACAGTTATTTGTATTTTGATGCAGATAGCAGTCTTTCGTTGCGTGAACTCTGGAGGATTTGTATTGTTATGGTTTGTCTTCAAGATATTTGCATGTGATTATTTCTTTGATTGGTATCTTGTACGTTGGGTCTGTGTTTTGCCTCTGCAGTAGTGTGTGTGTGTGTGTGTGTGTGTGTGTGTGTGTGCGTGTGTGCGTGTGTGCGTGTGTGTGTGTGTGTGTGTGTTTGTGTGTGTGTGTGTGTGCGTGTGCGTGTGCGTGTGTGTGTGTGTGAGCAGATTGTATCTGTGCATCCATTTTTGTGGGATTGTTGTAATTGTTTGAAAAATGCAATAATAAATAAAGATTGAATCACTTGTTCTGAGTAAAAGAAACTGAGGATTCCTTTACAAACGTTTAACTGTGATTTGTACATCTTTGGAAGCATTTCCTAAAAGTTCAATAAAGGTCTGATGATGGTTAATGAAATTTGATTTTATGTACTGATTGCTCAAACACTGATTGAATACAAAAACTGTTGGAGAAATAAAACGGGAATTGTTTTCAGACAATCTGGAAGAACCAGACCAGTTTCTTCTGACACAAAGTTAAACAAGACTGCAGAGTGAGAAATTAGACTCTGTGGAAATGAGTGGCAGTCTTTCTTTTTCAGTATTTCTTTGGAGTTTGTTCTTCCTGGAGGTAGATGGAGTCAAACATCCACTCAGCCTGTACACTGTTGAAAGATGTGTCCTACAAAAGCTGACTCAATTCCTTCTTGTCCTGTTAGTGACCATCAGTCAGTGTCTCATCGGACTGCAGTTTATTGGCTTTTTCTCTATTAAGGCATAACTGAGCTCCATTGTGTCTTTTGAACCAATTTCAGTCCACATATGAAGTTCCAGCTTTCACTGAAAACCAAGAAATTAGAAATGTCCCAAGGTCTTCCAATATAGAGTGACTACTTGATTGTGTTTACTTTTTTTCTAATTGTGTCTCTATAGAATCCTAAATTGTCAGAATTTAAAATCTCAAAAAAAAGGATCTGATTAAACTGATTCCAGCAATATATTTGATTGAAATTCAACATTATTTAGTAGTTTAAACATTTATTTCTTACATTCATAAACACTGCAATAGAAAAAAAAGGAGTTTGCTGGAATATCATGACAGTGATGTTTCATGATTTATTTGATTTCCATCCAACAGAAAATAAGACTGCTAAAATCCCATAAACTCTGGTTCTTACTCTTACATGGTGTCATTTATAAGGCAAGGGAAACTGATTTATAGAAATGTATTAAAGCTTTACAAAGAAATAAATGACAGACTATTTAAACTTGTTAAAACACATAACAAATACTTATATAAAGATACCGAGAGAATCAAATAAAAACACATATCAAAAAATAATTCCTTAAAAATTTCCACATGTGAGCATTTGGGGTTTCTGTGGTTTTCGTGGGCTCGAGAGGGACTTTCAGTTGGGGTAATGAATTGATTATTTTGTGCATAGCACTTTGCGTTGCATTGTTTTCTCACATGAAAAGTACTCGACAAATTCATTTCGATTAATTTCATTTGACCGTGAGCATTGTGACTGGAGTTACAACCCCGCCCCCTGCGGCCTGATGAGGCACTACACCCTGCCGGTGCAGTCAGTGAAAGCCCACATGTTTGGAACGCGGCCGCGCGCTCCACTCGGAGGTTTCCGGAGGGTTTGTACCGCCATGTGTTGGAACGCGGCCGCTCGCCGGCGCCTCCGTCACGTATCGGGGGCTCCCTCCCTGGAGTGCACAGCCACAGCTAGCTGCTGTAGCAAAACAACTTGTGAAACAAAGTCACGTTACTCCGTTACGTTACTCTAAAGTCCTGGAGAGGTTGTGACGGGAGAGGAGACGATGCCCACGGTGTCTAAAGCGGACGGGATGCGCGGCCTGGCCGTGTTCATCTCCGACATCAGGAACTGTAAGTTTGTTTTCATCACCTTCACTGACACCTCTTCTTCTTCTTCTTCTCGGGTTCGCTAGTGACAAGTTAGCCGGGGTGACACCCAGAGCAGCACTTTCTAGGCGAAATCTTCTGTCGTTTTCTCGCTGTGTACACGGGTTTGTTAAAAGTCGAACTTTAAGGCGTGTTATAGACGGAAACACCCCGCAGCTGTGGGCTGTGAGCCCCCGCTGGCTCGTTAAAACGGGCTTTAGCTCCGAGCGGCTAACGTCAAGTCAAAGGGCGTGGACCAGACCAGCGCCCCGAAAAGTAGTGGACAGAAAGACCCACTAAAATCACTTTCTGCTGCCTCACATGTGCAACATTTACCCCTCAGTTAACCTCTTAGTGTTCCCCGTTTCCTCATCCGAACCCTGAGCCCTGGTGTGTTTACTGTTCTGTGAAGGTGCAGCTGTTAAACATCCAGGAAGTGTCCCTGGAAGAATAATAATAATAATAATAATAATGAAATAAACACATGATTTTACTGAAGATAGAAATAACATACACAGGCGTGTGTCTGCCGGATCTACCCTGTTAGACTGGCTGTGTAAATGTAAACGTAAATTCATTTAATGTGAATGTGCAGAAGCAGGGGCATCTCAAAGGATAAGGAAGTCCAATCTGGGTGTTTTCTTCACTCATCACATGCAAACAAATGTTTCCCTTATTGGAGAAAAACAGAAAAATACACTTCCCAGGTTGAAGAAGGGGTTTGATTTGGCTTCACTGTGTAATATCTTTTTATACCAATCAGACATTAAAATTGGTCCAAAGCTTTTCTTTCCGGGGGACTGCAGAAGTAAACAGGTTAAGAATCACTGCAGTGCATGTCCATAATTATAACAATAACAACTTCAAATGATCAGTATTTTGTTATTATTTTTGTTTTATTTATTTAGTGTGGTTCTTATTGATTAGTTCTGGACATGTAAACTAATCAGATTACATATTTAAAATTCTGTTAGTTCTTAGTTCAGTGAGTCTAATGATCAATCTGTGATATATTGTACAGCCCTGATAGTTACAGCTTTATTCATAGTTTATTAGGAGTTTGTTCTTTTGCAGTGATTTCCTCCACTCCTTACATTTGTTCTTAATTCCCAAGCGATCTGCGATCAAATCTTTTTCCTCTGAGGTTTCTCTGGATATTCCTGAATTTAATGATTCAAACATATTATTTAATGTAGATGATACAATCCTCAAAAGGGGATCACCTCCCTCTGCTATTATTTCAAATATGTAATTATATTAGAGTGTTATCACTATTGAGATGATTAGGTCATTCTGTATTCTACTGAATGTTTTTAGTCTTCAGCTTCAAAATTATATATATATTTTTTTATCTCAGTTTTAACATTTTATAAGTGGTCTTTATTGATCATTATTCTTCATTCATATCTCGGAGCTTCATCATCCCATGAAACCAGAAATAATGATGTATGTGTGGTGATGAATGACAACCATCTAAAACAATTGTTTTTAATGTGACAAACTGGTTTTATTGCCAGGCTTCGGCCAAACTAAAGAAAAGTCCTCGATTTCTGAAATACAGTTTGGCAATTTAAAGACGAACGAAGAAATGACCAACAAATGGGGATGTGATTGGGAAATCTTCCACTTAATACTCAATTATAGTTACAACCTTTAAGACTTCGTTGCACAAAACACATTGTTTGTCCTCCATAGTATATGTGTTTTATCAGGCTCAGTTTACTTGTGTAGAAAAACTGTTTTGACCTCCACTGAATGGTTCTTACAGTAACATTTATCTTAAGTGTTTTTTCATCCAATCACAGGTCTGCACTGATTCAACGACCCACTTTTGGGTCTTAACCCACCGCTTCTGTATCTCTGATCTGAAAGTATCTTCGTCTTGTTGCAGGTAAAAGTAAAGAGGCCGAGATCAAGAGGATAAACAAAGAACTGGCCAACATCCGGTCCAAGTTTAAAGGTAGGTGCTGACAACTGTTACGCAACACACTGAAGACAAGTACACTTGTTACAAAAAAATTAAAAAGTAATGGAGTTACTTTACTACAACAAATAGTAACTTAGAAAGGTAACTTGTGAAAATACATTCGTTTTATTTTTTAAATGCTTTAAATGTCATGTTTTGATCATGATGTTTTAATGAAAAATCCCCATTAGTTTGTCAGAGTGGGAACTATAAGCCACTTTTCTCAAATGAAGCCCAGACACCAGAAAAGGCTGGATTTCTGTCTTAACGGCTTCTGAATGAAAAGTAGTGGCTTGAATGGCAGCCAGTTTTTTTTATACCTCTTGGGAGAATAATATTAGTCCGTTAACGTTATTGTTTGTGTGTCCAATCAGGAGACAAAGCACTTGACGGCTACAGCAAAAAGAAGTACGTGTGCAAGCTGCTCTTCATCTTCCTCCTGGGCCATGACATCGACTTTGGACACATGGAGGCCGTCAACCTGCTCAGCTCCAACAAGTACACGGAGAAACAAATCGTACGTATACTGCTGGGCTCTGGTAGTGGGTTTTAATACAGGGGCTGTTTTTAGTGACTGCCAAAGCCGTTGTTTAACCAAAGTTTGCCCTTTTCACTTGAAAATTGTGTTCAATCAGGGCCTGAGACAGGCTCTGGTACACTGTTACACTGTTACACAGATCCAGTCTGGTAAGTTCAGTGTACCTGGAGATTTGTTTATACACCAAACCGTCTCCTCTTCCTCTAGAAAAACCAGCTTCCGTTTCAAATATTTCAAGACTGGTAGATCCTTTTTCTTATTTTTAGTTTCACATAAGAGCTTGGAGAGCTTTTTGAATCCCGCTCACTTTTAATCAGCTCTACCTGGAACATTTACAATATTAGTAAAGAATAGAAGGATTTTTATGTGTTGGTTTGGTTTAAACGACGAGTGTAAAACACAGTTTAGTTCAGGGGCGACATACAGTACAATTTCATCTTGAATGGGGCAGACCGGTAAAATATTTCCATAATAACCTTTAAATTTCATTTGTTTGACACCAATGTTTTAAAGTGTCTTCTGGAAAAAAAACCAACATCATTTTCTGTATCGCCTGCATACAGTTTCTCTTTAATCTGATGACGTTTGGCCCAACCGTGTTTCCCGGTGTCTCCTCCAGGGTTACCTCTTCATCTCGGTGCTGGTGAACTCCAACAGCGATCTCATCCGTCTCATCAACAACGCGCTGAAGAATGACCTGTCCAGCCGTAACCCCACCTTCATGAACCTCGCTCTGCACTGCATCGCCAACGTGGGCAGCAGAGAAATGGCCGAGGCCTTCGCCTTGGACATCCCCCGCATCCTGGTCGCAGGGTTTGTACCTGGATATTACAGATCAGTACAGATAAATGATTGTAACAGCTAGTGATGTATTGAAAAATAGGTGGAAAATGAGTGGATTCAAATGTGGGTTTTTTTGTTAAAAAAATCCAGAGTTTTTCTCTTTATGTTTGACATTTTTCTTTACACTTGGTATGTTTCTTTGAAAGTGTTGCATATTTTGGTTTATTCTGACTTTTGTGCAGTGGAAACGCACCACGAGAGCTGCAGTTTTTTGAAGATGTACTCACCCAGTCAGCGAGAAATCAAAATTTAGCTATCAAATTAACTCAAATTTGCTGACACATTGATTTTGATCTGAGTATCTGTGGGATTAAAACTGCGTTTACCAGTGATTTACAGTTAATCTGGTGTTTTTTCTGAATGCGAATGTAACCATTTAAGTAGATGTTTTGAGCTTTAATACATTTTCTCTATCGGGTAGTTGAAAGTGATTGTTTTTTTTCCAGAGACACCATGGACAGTGTGAAGCAGAGTGCAGCTCTCTGTCTATTGCGACTCAACAGGACCTCCCCAGACCTCATCCCAATGGGGGATTGGACAGCGCGGGTGGTCCACCTGCTCAACGATCAGCACCTGGTCAGAGCGGATCCAACACACCCCCTTTACACATTCACTGCACATACTGCATTCTAACTCCCAGCAGGTTTCATCTATGAAGAGTCGAGGGGGAAAGAACACACATAACAAACGATTTGATGACGACAGTTATTTAAAAATGGTCTTTTCCAGTCTCTGGTTTCCCTTTTCCACCTTGTTCACATATAATTCTGGCATCAGATTCAAATTATGGCAAAACTATACCAATCTTTAGATTAAACAAAACCACAAGACATAAAAAACATACATTTACTTAGGAGTTTAAAGAGTGATAATGCAAGTAATGTAACTGCAACGGCTAAAAAATATATTCACATATGAGAAGAAAAATGTATTTCAGCAGTTAAAAAGTGTAACGAGCTGCTTTAGGCCATAATGCAAAACCTTAAAAGAACTGAACTACATATGTAATTATTAAAGACAAATCATTTTTCAGAAATTCAGGATTTGCTTTGTTGTCTTTGTGACATTTGAAATTGAATATCAAAGACAACGTTCCAACTTTTCTGGCCACCATCTATCATCCAGTCTTGCCACAGCTCATACAGTTTCTTCTTCTTTTGAAACAACGCATCATTTCTTGCTCATTTCCTGTGAATTGTAGGCTGTTGCTGTGTTTTCAGGGCGTGGTCACAGCGGCCACCAGCCTCATCACCACGCTGGCCCAGAAGAGTCCAGACGAGTTCAAGACCTCCTTGTCGCTGGCGATAACCCGGCTCAGCAGGGTGGGTGTCAGCCGGACCCTTCGCATGGCTCCTTGAGCTCTCCTGGGTTGAACGTTCGATTTGTTCTGTTCTTCCAGATTGTGACGTCGGCGTCCATCGACCTCCAGGACTACACATATTACTTCGTCCCTGCACCGTGGCTATCGGTCAAACTGCTGCGCCTGCTGCAGTGTTACCCTCCACCAGGTAACCTGCAATAACCTCATCTCATAAATTTTTTTTTTCAAATGTTCATTATTACACTGTACTGTCTTTGTGTTTACAGAGGACGCGTCACTGCGGAGTCGTCTCACAGAGTGTCTAGAGACAATCCTCAATAAAGCCCAGGAGCCGCCCAAGTCGAAGAAGGTTCAGCACTCCAACGCCAAGAACGCGGTTCTGTTTGAAGCCATCGCCCTCATCATCCACCATGACAGGTCAGCCATGTTTCTGCGCTGGAGCTACTTCAGCTAACCCCTCCTATCGACCAGCTGCCATGAGCTCTGGTCCCTGTGCAATCGTTCATGTTGAAATATGTCTGTAAAAAAACCACAGCTTGTTGTTCTGTCTCGTCTCCCAGCGAGCCCACCTTGCTGGTACGAGCCTGCAACCAGCTGGGCCAGTTTTTACAGCACAGGGAAACCAACCTCCGCTACCTGGCTCTGGAGAGCATGTGCACGCTGGCCAGCTCCGAGTTCTCTCACGAGGCCGTGAAGACTCACATTGAAACTGTGATCAACGCTCTGAAGGTGCAATGAATCACACTCGCACGTCTTTCCTTTACGGTGCTCACAGTAAGATAATAAATAAGGATTTGGGGGCAGTCAGGAAGTCTCCTTGAGCTACAGTGTCGCAGCTCATTCAATTAGACTAATTCCAGTAATGCCAGAAGTGGTTTTCATGACTCATCACTGCTCTAGACATCTCAGTGGTTTGTCAGAATGATTCACCAAAACCAACAATGTGCTTTAGCATGATGTCAGAACTCATGGTTCACAAGCTCATTAAATGCTGCAGCCAAAAGTGATGAAAAGTCAAAACAAAAACACTGAATTTATGAAACTATGCAGATTCTCTTTTTCTTAATCGGTTCCTAAATAATAACGTATTTGTTTATGTGGTCCGTTGTACAAACCTGCGGTTTAAGCATCAATATCCAAATTAGGTCAAAAATCTTTAAAAGACTCAAGGTCTAAAGGTCGTCTGAATATTTCTGAGAGGATCAAGAACAACATTTACACTCAAAATACCCTTTTTAATGCAAGGTAATTGTTTACAGCAGGGCTGTCAAACCTAAGGCCCGTGGGTCAAAAGTGGCCCGCAAGAGGTTGGCCATTTTAATTGTGATGGCCAAATTAATATGTGATGTTTTTTGTGGGAATGTTTCACGTGATTGTCGGCTCTCCGTTACTTTATCCAGAATTCCCAAACTTCCCTCCATAAAATGGCTCCAGGTTTTCATCGTGTTTGTTTCCCACACAGACAGAGAGAGACGTGAGCGTGCGCCAGCGGGCGGTGGATCTGCTCTACGCCATGTGTGACCGCAGCAACGCCAAGCAGATCGTGGCCGAGATGCTGAGCTACCTGGAGACGGCGGACTACTCCATCAGAGAGGAGATAGTGGGTTACCGGACCTGCTGGCTGGGAATTCCCTCTGTGCTTTACTTCAGACTTAACACTGGCCTCTCCCTCTCAGGTGCTAAAGGTGGCGATCCTCGCAGAAAAATACGCCGTGGACTACACCTGGTACGTGGACACCATCCTCAACCTCATCCGCATCGCCGGCGACTACGTCAGCGAGGAGGTTTGGTACCGTGTCATCCAGATTGTTATAAACCAAGACGACGTGCAAGGCTACGCCGCCAAGACGGTTTTTGAGGTGAGTTTGGAGATTAACGTCATCATCTGAACTCCTGGCGGATCTGTGTAGTGAAGTTTCATGCATTTTCTACACCTTTGTAACTTACATCATATCAGGGGGAAATCAAAACACTTTTCTTTGTCCCATTCCAACTCTTCTCTCCTCCCCCCCCTTGTCTTTCCTGACTTGCAGGCACTCCAGGCTCCCGCCTGCCATGAAAACCTGGTTAAAGTAGGTGGTTACATCCTGGGAGAGTTTGGAAACCTTGTCGCTGGTGACTCACGTTCAAGGTGCAAATGTCCTCCAAAAACTTATTCTACTCTCCAGATAATCACATCATTTACTGAGATTAACGTGAAGATTGTCATGGAAAAATCATATTACCGGATCTTTGTTGTGATTGGGTCTGGAAAAAGTCACTTCCTTACATGTATTTCAGCTTCAGTACTACCAGTCATTCAATCATTTGTGTTTTTCTTTTTTTTTTTTACTTCCTCAAAAACTTCTAAATTACAGTCTCTCTGGCCGACTTATTGAATGAGTTAGTAACAACTTGAGTTACTGGCAAGTTTAAAGACCAGCCGACTCACCAGTTCACTGAGCTCGCTGGTTCACTTATTGATGTGCAGATTCTTTGCCAATTGACTTCCTGACTTAATGAATAAAGATCGACTTACCGTACGTACTGATGATTTATAGTTAATTACCATTCATTCATTCATTCATTCATTCATTCATTCAAAGTGAAATATCAGGAGAGAGTCTAGTTTGTGGAACTGATAAGATAAAAGTTGGACCAAAAAATAAAAGACTTTGTTCTTTCCAATCACACACTCACAAACTTAAATAACCACAAAACAACAAAAAGTAAAAAAAACAACAACTAATCAATACACTTTCCAAATATAAGATATAAACACTAAATGTGATAAGAAAAATACTTAACTATAGAAATTATCTGTCCATGCAGCAAGCACATTTTATGTGATAAGAAATCTTCCCAAAACATTCGAATGTGAATTTAAGATTAGACGGTAAAATCAAGCACTAAAAGTAATTAAATGGCTTTTAAAAAGCCAAATTATCAGTCATGTCTAACAATAGGATTTTGAATCTTGTCAAGTACCAAATAATTTTCAGTGTAAACTGGTATGAATGCAGTAGTCGCATGGATCGACATTTATAGATCAAAGTGAGAGTAGATGCGTATTGGTGTGTTATCTTGAATAAGACCTGTAATAAAAACTATTGTTCATTAGGCAGAGCACATATTGTGTTGTGTCTGTTTTCGACGTGTCTGTGTCCTGTGTGTCTCGTGTTCCAGCCCTCTGGTCCAGTTCAACCTCCTTCACTCCAAGTTCCACCTGTGCTCCGTGCCAACGCGGGCGCTCTTACTGTCGGCTTACATCAAGTTCATCAACCTGTTCCCAGAGGTGAAGGCCACCATCCAGGACGTCCTGCGCTCCGACAGCCAGCTCCGCAACGCCGACGTGGAGCTGCAGCAGAGAGCGGTGGAGTACCTGCGGCTCAGCTGCATCGCCAGCACCGACATCCTGGTCAGTGACGTACCGAGAGCCTGCCGGTTAAAGTCAAATCAAAAGAGCGGCTCCGTGAGAGGCAGGTCTCTGGAGGGGCGGTGGGACTCGTCATTCTAAGTGGAATGTGAAGTTCATGAGAGAAAACATGACAGTAGGCCAATTTGTTTGTGTCGTAGCGCCACACAACATCAACAACTTACTTATAAATATGGGCATTTCTACACAACACTGAGATTTTGTTTGTTGTTTGTTTTTTTTTGATACATAAAGACTCCTAAAGGAATGGAAAAGAAAAGCAGATGAAGAGTAATGAGAAGTTCACATATTTTTTCCCTTTTTGAATCTTTTTTCTTTTTCCCGTTTTTCCCCCGCTTTTTTTCTTTTTCTGTTATTTAACCTGATGATACATTTCATTTTCTTCTTACAAAATATCATGAGTAGTATGTATATTAAATTTAGTTTGGGGAAAATAATGACTCAGACAATAACTCGCTCGCCGTTTTATGAAGTGACGCTAAAATTTGAGTCATTTCTTGTGTTTTCCGACACAACAAACCTGCTGCATGTGACGGAATTGGTTTGAGGAGGTTTTTAATTGCAATTTTCAGCAGGACTTATTAAAAACTGCTGAAAGTAATCTTACATTTCTATGAAGCGTTCAACTAGATTTGTGAAAGGATATTTAATTAAATGTAGGTAAACTTTTCCCTTGTGTCTCTTTGCTTTAACACAGAGGAATGTGGACTTTTCATTATTTAACGTTTTTGAAATTTTTTTTTTTTAAAGCTGGATTGTTCAGTATGTTCTCGTGGAGCTGCTGGTTGAGCATTTCTGCTTTAAATGTGCGTTTCCGACGCTTCGCTCCGTGCGTCTCCACAGGCCACGGTGTTAGAAGAAATGCCTCCGTTCCCGGAGAGAGAGTCTTCGATCCTGGCCAAGCTGAAGAAGAAGAAGGGCTCGGGAAAACTGCCAGACATAGACGACTCTCGACGACACGTCAATGGCAGCACGGAGCACGGCGACAACCCCGAGCCCACAAACAAGGCGAGTCACAGATCAGAGAAGAAACAGTCGGGTCTGCACAACTGCAGTTAGATTTTCAACTTTTATGACAAGGAAAAGTCTTTTAACACATATGGCATTGACTTATTTGATGTGTTATTCAATGGAGTGTGAATTGCTGCTCTATGTGGAGTTACGTTGTTTAGAATATCGATTCTATTCTAAAAATCAGCACGTTGATAAACGTGTGTTTTATTCCCAAATTTGTCTCACCACCGGGATTCAGGCCTTCCTGAGAGTGTGCGTCCATGTTTTCCTGCTTATTCACATTTCACTGCCTTTGCTCCTTCTCACGACCAGTAATGTAATAATTTTTTCCATTCTGAAAGTGATAAAGCCAATGCTGTGATAAACTGACAATAGGGTTGTCAAAGAGTAAAATATTTTTTACAACCATGATTGAAACAAAGTGCCGCAGGGTTTGTAGCCTCAATGAATGGCTTTGATAACCCCACCCCCACCTTCTGGAGCGTTCACAAAATTATACACCATTAAACATTTTGTCTTATTTTTATTCCATTAACACAATAGAATTTTTTTTAGAAGGACTCCTGGCTAAAAACAGCTTTCAAAAAAGACACAATAACAAAAAAACCACAAGAAATCTAGAAAAACTTGAAAAACGGCTTAGAAAAAACTTTAAATGACAAGGATTTCTAAAATAAATAAAGCTTAGAAATGGAAGGAGAATCATGAAAAACTGTTTTAAAAAGAGCCGAAATGGTTAAAACTGCTAAAATGTACAAAAAAAAAAAAATCTCAAAAATGCTGATAAAACTAAAGCGATGAGGCTAAAATCGAGTTCAAAGTGGCTGAAAATGTCATGAAAGGTTTATTATCCTAGATTGTAATTAAAGTTCATAAATGCAACATAAGCTACAGTTTTTATATGTATATCAAAATATATATATATATATATATATGAAACTTTATAAGCTGTGTTAGCTTCATTTTTAAGGTTAAATGTGCTTTGCAGCTGAAGGTAAATTTGATTTGGTAGAAAGTGACGACATCAGCTCTTTTGGTCATAAAGCTGGCAGACCTCCACACTGAACCTGTTTTTGATAAGCAAACTGCACAAACCTGCAAAACAAAAGCTGTTACTTCCAGTAAATTCAGTCCTATTATGTATTATTATATTATTTTGTTTGCAGTTATTACATTTTAAAAGGATTTTTTAACCAACAATTTTCTTTTTTTTAATGTAAAGCACTTTGTAACCATGTTTTAGAAAAGTGCTTTGTAAATAAAGTTATTATTACTATGATCATATAATTATTATTATATAACTGGCAAGTTATTAAATTCTAACTGTATGGGCTTTATTCCATTGGGAAAGGCCAGCATTATTACATTATCGGTGGTCCAAGTCTTTTCCCTTTTAGTTTCTTCTCGTTTTCTTTCCTGGGTCCTTACCTTCATCTCTTCCTTCCTCTTCCTGTTCTCCTCTCCTCCTTCTGTTTGTCTCTCCATCAGTCTCCTCCCTCCCTGTTGGAGGACCTCCACTCCACCGACAGACCCCGCCCCTCCTACTTTACCCCCATCGTGCCGACTCCTCGGCCAATGGTAGAGTGATGGCACAATGAAAAAAATTACAGGGGCACGAAATCATGTGGAGTCTTGAAAACACTTAAACATTGTATTGGTGCAAGTGGTGTTTAGAAGCTGCTCTGTGTTGTGTCTCGCAGTGCTAAAGAGTTTTGTGTGTTCTCATTAGGTATCTGTAACTAATCACAATTTAATAAAAAGTAAATAAAAAGAATTTGGAAAAAAAAAAACATTGACTTTTTCAAAACATCTACTCTGTGCCACAACAAAGAAAACTTTCAATTTGAAGTGTTTTTAATAGCACTACTTTACTTATCCAACCGCTCTATTGGACTGATATTGATATTGGACTGTATGTTTCCCTTGAACTGAAATGAGTTTGACGCCGCTGGACTAGATGATCTAATACTGGAAACTAAAAGATGAGACGATGCTTCATATCCTAACGTTTGTTCACAGAAAAAGTTCTGCTCCCGTTTACACTTATTAACAATAAAGTAACTAAAGACCCTGCATGTGTTGAAGGGAAACCCTACCTAATGAACATTACCTGCGACATGGGGTTTTGACAGAGTTGCTGTGTGAAGCGTTTTGTGTGTCGGGGACAATGAATGCTGTTTCTTCTCTGGCAGGTTCCCAGCCAATCCTTCACAGACACGCTGAACCTGAACTCCACCGCACCGTCAACAGGAGCCAGTCTGCTGGTGGATGTGTTTTCTGACAGCTCCACCTCGTCCACTGAAGTTTCAGAAGAGCATTTTTCCAGGTGGGGGATCACACAGGTAGACTTTATATAACGGTGTGATAAGAAGCGGCGACGATGCATTATGGCTGTTTTTACAAACTCACCGTGACAGCGTGGCTTTGAGGCTAATGCCAGTTTGCTATCTTACCTGGCAGCGTCACAACATCTCGGCTCACGTCTCAGTGTTGTGTCACTACTCATGAGATTTGTTTAAAAAAAAAAAAAAAAAATCTGTTTTCTTTGAAATGTTTCCAATTGTCTTTATTGTTTGGCTGGATTAGAGCCTCTCGTGGGCCAGTTTTGTCCCATGAACTTTATGTTTCATGCCCCTGATCTAAACAAAGCCGTGTGACACCTGACATTGAAACCAGCAGGAAGCAGGACTGTCCTGTGAACTTAGTGTCTCCGACATCATTTATTGAGAAGCAGCCTGGTTCAGCCTCTGCTGACACTTTGTCCATCATGAAGAAACACCTACTGCCCAATAGTCTCGGCTACACTGGACCTTCATCTTCATCGCTTTGTTCAGATTGTATTAAACACTTCGCCATTATCTGGAGGGGCCGTCGAGCTCCCTCTCCGTCAGGGACCACAAATGTGTTTACAAGTTCTCTCCAACAGCCTCTCTTGTAAATTCTACTGTTTTTGTCCGCTTCTAGGTTTGTTTGTAAGAACAATGGCGTGATCTACGAGAACCAGCTTCTGCAGATTGGACTGAAAACTGAATACCGGCAGAACCTGGGTGAACACATCCGACAGTTTTCCTTCTTTTCTCCTCACTTCTGCACCTTTTTATGATTTAGAGTTTTGTCGTTATGCTTCATCGTTTGAAGATTACTCAGCAAAGGACAACCTGTGTATAATGAGCATGTTTTTGTCCCGCAGGTCGTATGTATGTGTTCATTGGGAACAAGACGTCCACTCAGTTCCTCAGTTTCACCTGCTCAGTGTCCAGTGACGACACACTCAAAGCTCATATCCTTTCCACTGCTCCATAACATCTCGTTACAAAACTTTCCTCCAGTAGTTACTGACCCAGCCTATGCCGCCTGCCACTCCTTCAAATCCTCATAATCACCTGCTATAGGTCTACACAGTCCTTGACCATCTCCTCCACAGCTGAACATCCACGCTAAGACCGTTGACCCCATAATCGAGGGAGGAGCTCAGGTCCAGCTGATCCTCAACATCGAGTGTCTGTCTGACTTCACAGACGCTCCCGTACTCAACATCCAGTTCAGGTTGGTGTGTGGAAGAAGGAATTACCTTTTATCAGTGAGTTCATGTCTGCGTCACACCGCTGACTGTGTGTGTGTGAACAGATACGGGGGAGCTTTACAAAACGTGGCGGTGAAACTCCCGGTGATGCTGAACAAGTTCTTCCAGCCCACCGAGATGACGTCGGAAGACTTCTTCCAGCGCTGGAAGCAGCTCGGAGCGTGAGGATTCAAACCTCATTCAAACTTCTCCTCGAGATGTAAACACGAAGACAAACTTAAAAAGGGATCATGCAGGTTTACAGCATGTTGTAGTGATGGGAACCAAAAAAGAAAGGAGATAAATCCAGGATGTCAGACTGATGTTAGTTCAGGAGCCACATTCCACCCAGTTTCATCTTGAGTTGGCCGGACTGGTAAAATCGTGCCATAATCTTTAAATTATAAGATGTTCTGATGCAAAATACAGTGAAATTCCAGAAAAATTCTCCCCCCAAAAAATGAAAAACAATGATTATAATATAAATTAGGAAATCTACCAAAGCGAAACGGGTAACGCCTCCATCTGTGCTGCAATCCCACTTTGTGCCACCAGATGGTGTTGTGAATCATACTGAAAGTCATCCATCACTCATCTTAACAGAAGAGGAAGAACTCACATTTGAATAGTAAAAACTCCTGGAAACTACTGACATAAAGTTACATAATTAAGCTTTAATACTGGATAAATATCTCCACAGGTACAGATTTGGTTGAAAACATCCGGTTTTTCACATTTCTTTTGTACAAGAAGGTAAAAACTTTCTCTTCTGTGTCCTCAGTCCTCAGCAAGAGGTTCAGAAAATCTTCAAGGCCAATCATCCGATGGACTCAGACGTTGCCAAAGCCAAGGTGAGGAAACCTGCTCCGCCCTGACGTCTGATCAACTCTTGCTCATGACGGTTCTGCACAAATCAGTCACTGATAATCAAATCTTGACAGTTATCATTTGGATTATGGTGATATTTAAAGTACCAGCCAGTCAGTACAACAGTCAGAGAGAATAAAAGAAAACTAAAGCACTCGAATTAATTAAAAAAAAAAAATAATTGTCGTGAATCTGACAGATTCCAGAAACCTGCAGCAGCTGCACCTTTATTTAAGGCAAGGTTAATGATGTGGTTGTCTGTGCGAACGAACAGATTTTGGGTTTCGGTGTGGCTCTGTTGGACGGAGTCGATCCAAATCCTGCAAATTTCGTCGGAGCCGGAGTGATTCACACCAAGAGCACTCAGGTGGGCTGCCTCATCCGGCTGGAGCCCAACCCACAGGCTGAGGTGAGCACACACACGTTCACGTTATACTAGTTAGAGAGAGACGGACGCACGCACGCTGGTCAAAACATCCAGAAACTCTGGGGCAGCTTGTTGTGTGACGACAACGTGGGATGAAGATATAGTTTTTATGTTTGTCTTTGTGAACTGTAAAAACCTTGGTGTGTGTGTGTGTGTGTGTGTTCCAGATGTACCGCCTCACCCTCCGGACCAGCAGGGACTCGGTGTCTCAGCGACTGTGTGATCTGCTCTGTGAACAGTTTTAGTCTCCACGTCAGATCCTTTGTACAATAGAGTTTGTTGTTTTTTTTGTTTTTTTTTAATTTGACGAGCTCTACATGTCAACAGATTTAAATGTGTTTGTTTGTTTTGCTGCACAGGGCCTTACTAACACGTCTCTGCTTTAAACTCTATGTTTGCACTCTGACTGCGAGCACCTTAGCTGAATGTTTGTTTCGCCGGATGTTGGGTACCGTTTCAGAAACCTGGAAGTCTGAGACGCTTGTTTCACAAAGACACTCGCTGCACTTCAGTGAAAGTAGAAACACACAATCACGGACACTATTAAAGCCTCCTTGTTTCACACGTCTCTCTCAGGACAGACATTTCAGGGGATTTCACACACTCACACTCAAGAGTTTGGAACACTAAGGTTTGTTGTTTCACTTGTAATGTATTTTTCCTGAATATCTTTCGTAACTCTTCACGTCGTGCCTGTAAACTTCAGTTGAATCCTTTAATGAGACTGGAGGGACGTCGTCCGCTCCGAACTGCCTCGCAGGACTAAACACTGCCTCCTTATTTCAATAAAGCAGTCTGGTGTTCAACACATCCGTCTTTATCGCAATCCTTTCATCAGAAACAGTCTGTATTCCAGATTCATGTTACTCTGCCTCTCCGGAGAATCAACTAAAGCCTCCACAGAGGTCGTTTGACTCATTTTATTAATATGATTCACTTTTTTCTGCGTATTCATCCAGTCTGCAGTCTAAATTCATTTTGTAGTTCTTTGTCATTAATAATCTCCCTTTAAATTCACAGTGGTTTACGTTTTTGGTGGAAAATAAACATGAGCAACTCAAATAATCAGACAGCAGGTAATTCTGATCTGCATAGAGACAAATACAAAGTCTAACCTGATGTCATACAAACGGTTAAATCTGTTGTGGTTTTTTTTCAGTTGTGACTTGTCGATTAGGGTTGGAGTCCCTCGGAATGTATAAGGAAACTCTTTCCAAATTATATCAAACATGCAGATGCGTAAGATCTGGTGAACCACAAATCATCTCGTTACATACTTCTTCCCTTTCAGTGTAAAGACACACACACACACACACACACACACACACACACACACACACACACACACACACACACACACACACACACACACACACACACACACACACACACACACACACACACACACACACATCTTGACTGGTACCTAGAGTTCTTTTCAGTTGATGAATTATGGATTTTTTGTATTCTTTTTTGAACGAGTATAAACAGAAACATAAATAGAAAAAAACTCTTGGTTTGATATCTTTAGACAAACTGAAGAGAAAGAAGTACGTAGTTATTTAAAAATGGTACTTTTATAAAGTTTACTGATTTCCATTAAATTGACAGGGCATACATTTCTGACCTTTCGTCAAAACAGGAACATGCAGATTTAGATCAGTGGGAGAACCATTCGTCTTCCAACAGGGTAGGTCATTTAACACCTGGATTTGCGTCTGTTGCAAACTACCTCGAGGAAACAAACCGATCAGAAAAACTAGGTTGAAGCAAAAATTTGAACATTATTATGGAGGATTGTGGTGCTGCTAAATAAATCATGTTTCATATCCTAATTCTACTTAATCAGCATAAACTGATTTTAACATTTAATCAGTTTATACCAATTAAAAAAGTGCCTCAAACAAATACAAACCTTTTATTTATTTTTATGACAAAAACACGAGTTTAAAAAAAGAAATCTAAAATCTCAAGTTTGATCCTGAATTTTATTTTGATAAAAACACAAGAATAAACCAAAAAAATACCTGATGGATATACACACAAAGTAAATCAATAAGGAAATATTTGAAAAATTACCATCAAGATATTTTTACCACTTTCAATTCAGACTTCCTGGAAATAAATGTTATTCTGAGATTAAAAATAGTAGGAAACTGATTAAATAAGTGAATTGAGATTTTAATCCCAGGTTGATGATGAGAATAAATGTATCTTTTTATGCTCTTCCTAATAGAACAGCATGCACAGTGATTCAGAGCTAAATCGATAAATAAGCGCTAGAATCGGATTTTAGAGATCAATTGCTGAATGGAAAGAAAGAGCTCAGTTTGGTATCAAAAGTACAGGGAGAAACCTTCATTTCAATATTTGAGAAACCAGCTGACAATAAATAGTTTCTAAGCCCAGATGAACTGCTGCATTTAAAGTTTAAAAAACTTAGTGTCTGTTACGGAGTAGACAAAACGTCTCGTTCTGAGTCAGGAGTCCTTTCAGAGCTACGGGAGCTTCAGTCCGAGTACTTGACCTCTGCTCGCAGCTCTTTGGCGACGTAGTTGAGAAGAGCGGCGGTGACCTGCTGCTGTAACGAGCTCCTGCCCATCACGAAGGCAATGAGCTGGGCGGCGTCCGTCCAGTCCAGGTTCCCCAGCACCGCCATCACATCGTTGTAGAGTTTCTTCTGTTGCTGCTGAGGCAGCTCCAGCAGGATCTCAGGGAGCGGCCGGAACTTTCCACTTGCCCACCAGCTGGCGAACACGCTGCCCATCACGCCACCTGTTCAACCAGAGACGGTCTGAGCGCACGGCAAAGCCACGCCACAGCATTTTGACCATATCACCCTTTAGGCTTTTCTACAAAGTATATTTTAATGGTATCTAATCAGTCAAAACGCACACAACACCACTCTGGAGGCTGCCGTTGTTGTTCTGCACATGCTCAGTAGAGGACCAATCAGAACAGTGTTTCCTCCAGAGTGTCATGACTCCCAGTCCTTATTCTCCTAGGACTTAGTAGTTTTATAGTGGAAAGTCACTGTAATAACAATCCAACTTGGTCGTCTGTCCACTAGAATGTCTCCGTACTCTCATTGTGAATGTTTAGAGCGTCTTGTTCTTTGCTGCACGTGTGTGTGGTTTCATCACAAAAACAAGCAACAGCACCCACTAGTAGCCCAACACACCGACAACATTGTAATCACTGTTTCTTCCATTTCCGTGTAAACGGACATCGTTTTCAAAACGTTGCTGTGTGAAAACAAAACTTTTCTGAAATGAAAACGGTACGGTTTCACTGGAAACGTTGTAAACGGGGCCTAAAAGAGTCATAACTAGATTATTTAGCTCGTAAAAGCGACGCCTGATAAGTTGAATACCATAGGTTAAAATAAGACAAGACAAGACTTTATTAGTCCCACATAGGGAAACTAGACCTATTTCTTCATGTCACTTCTCGGTTTGGTCTCCACATGTACGACCTCGTCAGACTCGGAGTCGCTACAGAGGAGAATCTTCTTACTCACCCACAGCGATTCCCGGCGGTCCGGCTAACATGCCCCCTATGAAAGCGGCGCCCCCAGCCATGGCGGCTCCTTCAGCAGCCTTCTTCACTGCCACCTTGATCTGCTCCTGAGCCGAGATCTCGCAGCACAGACGCATGATGTCGTCCACTCGTGGTGCCATCGCTGCGCTCATGCACTGAGGAGACACTAACATGGACTCTCAACACAAAACACACAAGCAGCACGTTGGAAGTCGAGAACTCTTGTGGCTGTGTTGAATGGCTCGGACTGCAGGTAGAGCTCAGTGTAACAGTCAGTGCTGCAAGCCCAGTAAGGCAGATTTAGTCTCAACAAACAACAAAATAATCAGATGGATGAACACTGGCTTCATTTTTTAGCCTAAATCCAACAGTATATAGTAGTTATTGATGTCAACAAAAATCGTTTTGCTTTTATATTTTTTACATTTTCTTGAAGTTTTGGCCTCAAAAGTAGACAAATGGGACTCAATTAATTTTTCCTTTCTAAAACACTGCAATTCCCAGTAAATACATTACAAACAAGGGTTACATCAGAGAAGAAATACAGTAAAAGGGCATACTAGTGTTTACGGTTTATAATCGTCTGAGGCCGGATTGGAGATTGGGATGAATTGGAACCAGAAAAAATGTTGAAGAAACAGTTGGAATTGTTTCCTGCATGGTGGTGAAGTGTGTAAAGGTGTAATGGTGAGCACTTTTGGCTCACAGTTAGAAGTTTACACGTTTGGGTTTTCTCTTGGTACTCAAATGTCACTCCATATGCCAAAAGCTTTTGCTTGAGTGACTCTGGAATGGATCAGTCTGAAAGAGAGTGTGTATGTCAGGTCACTAATCCTAAACTGGATAAACTGGACAAAGCTGTATAGAAGAGGGGTAGAAGTATAATTTCTCAAATCATTCCGATCAGAGTCTCGGTGTTTTCAGGATCATTCAGACTCTTCAGATATATTCAACCAGTCCCAGGAACACGAAACAGAAAGAAACAAGTCGTATTTTCCTGTCTGAACACTTTCTCTTTCACTCCTGTACCGGCAGAAAACCAACTTTAACTTTTGTTCCTCTGGCTGTTTCAAAGAAATCATCCATTTAAATAGAGATTTATATTTAAAACTTAATATTACGTGTGTACAATGTGAGGAGGATCTGTTTACTCTCGGTCAAGTGGGAGCTAAAAAAAAAACACCTCTGTTTTTATCAGTTAAACATGACGGCCTGGCAGACTATTCCACATAAAACCAAACTGTCCCGATTCATTCTGTAAAACCAAAGTGAAATCAGAGTGATATTTCTTACCTTTAGACCTGTTTTAAGAGTGTAAACGGAGGAAAGTCTTCTCACTCACATTTACGCCAACTTCTCTTCTTCTCCGTCCTCATCTAAGTGCAGTAGAAACAGGTTCCGGCTGCACAGCGACCCCACCAGGTTACATGCTGTATTGACATGCCGTTTTCAGTGCAGCAGTATAAATTAGAAGGACTTAAAGGAGACATATCATGCTTTTAAATCCTTCCTTTTTACATATAAATCATACAGTTGTGGTCTATACAACGCGAAACTGCAATGCTTGGGTCTGAATTCCTCATTATTATAGCTCCACAGGCCCCTTTTCAACCCCTTTTCTGATGCGCTTCTGAGAGCAACTCGTTTTGGGGCGGTCTCTTCAAATGCAAATGAGACACTTCATACCCCGCCTCTTCTCCAGGTTGCAGAGGTCACACTCGGTTCAACGTCACCCTGTTCGGCCATCTTTGTAGTTTGATAGAACAGATACAATTATCTAGCGGCGCAGAAACTTTATATTCACACATTATTTACAAAATGTCAACAACGGAAGATTTGTCCATCCAGCCATACATGTTGGAGCCAGAGTCGGACCCGGCGGAGCGAGATGAAAATGACGATGATGCACCTACAGAACAACGTCTTCATATGGATGTAACGCAATGGTGTGTTACTATATTTACACTAACTTCTCCATCCATGCCCACTACTACAATACTGCCTGTATTACAACGACTATTTAACACAGAAGTTACATTATAATCTAAAACGAGCACACAGCGCTAACATATGAAGACGGTGCAACTGCTAATGCTAACAAAACAATGACAGGGACGTCTTATCATCACACTTTGTAGCGTTATATACAGCTTACCGAAGTGCTCTGTTCGTCGTCTCCATAGATAGAAGGAACTGACCGCTCAATCAGACGAAGTCTTTCGGCAAATCCTTCTTTATACTGGCGGAGGTTGCTGAAGCAGTCGTCCTTAAAGTGATTCGCGCACACAAAAATGACCTTACCCACAGATGTGGGTACATTTCTGTGAAAAATAAAACTCAACCAGGCACTTCGAAAAGGTTCTGATGCTGGGAGACGGTGTAACGAAGCTTGTGGGTTACTACATCCAACAACCGAACATTTCGCCTTATCCTCTCGTAACTTCGGTTGGACTACAAAATCGCAGCGAGAAACAAAAATGGCGGATTGCTCGAAACGTCGATGTCCTAATTTGGCAGTTCCGCTGAGAATACTGTGACGTCATTGTTCAAAAAACGTAATAGAGAATAGAAAAATCGAAACCGATCGCAAAATATGACCAAAACAGAATATAAAGATATCAACGGAGCACCTGAAGAGACTACTTTGAACTTTTCTGTACTTCTAAACACTCTAAATATACACCAAAATGCATTTAAGGGCTAAAAAAGTGGATTTAGCATGATATGTCCCCTTTAAAAAAAGATAGATAGATAGATAGATAGATAGATAGATAGATAGATAGATAGATAGATAGATAGATAGATAGATAGATAGATAGATAGATAGATAGATAGATAGATAGATAGATAGATAGATAGATAGATAGATAGATAGATAGATAGATAGATAGATAGATCCTGCCCAGACAGACACTGACGGGCTGCCAGATCTAAACGGGGTCGATTTGTTTTCTAGAGGTGAAGATGTGAGGTTGTTGTTGTTTTGCTAAACTTCTTACTTTCTTCATTGATTTATCCATCAATGACAGAGGACATAACAAGACGATGCAATGTTACACTAAACTGTGACCAGAATACACAAGATATGTACATATCTACAGCTGTTCTGGCACACTGAGTTACAGTAAACTTTGTGCAGTTCGAACAAAAATGAACTCGCACGGTTTAAATTATTACAAGATTTGTAAAAGTCAAAAACAATGCAAATTTTAATGGTTATACAATTATATTAAACCGTAGCTCATAAACGTAATTTGTGGTAAACTTGATTGTCTCTTTTCTGGACTCTGATAACAGTAATAAAGCTTCCTTGTTTGTTGTTGTCACGTCAACTCCGTAAACTCGTAAAATGGGAGCGTCCGTTGGGGAATTTCCCAGTTCCCAGCTGCTGTTTACAGCGTCTTGATGCCCGGTCCAAGATGGCGGACTCCGACGTACTTTGACGTACGCACGCAATGCAGCTGCAGCCGCAGCCTATCGCATTGTGTTGACATCAGACGCAGGGTTGACCACGCCCTTTCAGGGCGGGGTTTAATGACGTGTAGGGGAGGTGTCTGGAGGAGCAGATAAACAAGCTGAAGATTAAAACAATAACGGAGGAGAGAAGAAAACAGAAGATCCTGTTTGTGCGACTAAAACGACGATTTCTGAGTCGGTGAGTCAAAATCCGTCCAGTTGTTCAACACTGACGGTGTTAGAGCTTCATCACCTGTGGATTTCTGCTGTCTTTATTTTTTTTGACAAACTGTTTGTACAGAGGCTTCGTGTTTAAACTGAGAGAAGTCAACACTGTGTGTGTGTGCGTGTGTGTGTGTGCGTGTGATATATGGTTAAAAAAAACTAATCTAACAAATCACAGCTGAGATAAACAGTGGATGATGAGCAATAAGAAAACAGCTGACGTTATGTCATGACCGGGCTGCAGATCTGTGTGTGTGTGTGTGTGTGTGTGTGTGTGTGTGTGTGTGTGTGTGTGTGTGTGTGTGTGTGTGTGTGTGTGTGTGTGTGTGTGTTTGTGTCTGTGTGTATGTGTACAGTGACCGGGTCCGACGACAAAATTAGATCTGAAGCCAAGAAGGCATCCAGACCAGCATCTGTTTTTGTCTCGGTTCAAGTATTTGAGTAAAGAAACTAATTTCTTTTGGATCTTTTTCACTGGTTACCATAAGACAAACCTGTAACTTACTTTGGTGAAGTAGCTTTTGTCTCCCTCAGTCCATCATGTCTTAATAATCTGCGTATTTCTGATTAATTATTGTGTTTCTGAATAATTCACTTAATAACCGAAGCTACATCAGTCACTAGGGGGAAGATGCTCCATATATTTTCCAACCAATAACAATGAGAAAATCAGCAACCAAACAACCAAACCGTTTTCATGTAGGACAGAAGTAACAAGCTCATGAAGACTGCAAATTGCTGTAAATACTCATTGTAAACCAGTGATCAGTTTCTTCACTACCAGATGTAATGGTGGTTTATAACGTGTTAACCACATTTATCTTAACTTTGGGTTATACGTTATAGTCATACAATTTTGTGCAAAAAATAAGCATGAATGTGCCTGAAAATGTCTCAACAGAACATCAGAAACATTCAGCATGAGTACTATTCATGTTTTTGTTTTTGATGACTGAGGCTGAAACAGCATCATCTGTTGGCCAATAGAAGAACTGCATATAGAACATTTGAAAAATCTTTTTATCAATCCCAGAGGGAAATACTTTAAAAATCATTAATGTTTATAATCAGTGCCTCCTCCATTTTTATGTTTATCATAAACAAACACAAAAATGTTTCTTCCTCTTTAGGTACTGTATTCTCTGTAAAGATAACATGTATTGTGGATTTTGCAAAAAAAAATGTCACAAATGTGAAACTCAATTCTTATGTAACAGTAGGCCTGTCCTAGTTTTTGGCTTCACTATAAAGTTATTTTGACAAACCAGATATCATATAAGAGGTCTGCAGACGTTCTTAGCGGGAATCTGGTTCGAGATTATCTTAATCTGGACTCTGTGGCATCTTTCTGTGGAGTGTAATCTCAGTGTCTGGTTTCATTCTGTTCCCTGACATGTTTTAAAAATGACTCCACATTACAGAAACAACAGTTCAGGTTTCTGTGCTGATGTAATGGAAGCAGGATCACATGCTAGTGCAGACTGAAGTGCTGAGTGACACCAGATAGCTACACACTGATAATTTACTGACACAGAGGGGTAGTTCAAGGTGATTTTATCTTTCATGCACTCTTTTTTCAATAACATATATCCTGTTGTTGATTTTCAGATCAGAACAAATTCCTCAGGATGATCGGAAAGATTCTCTCTCATCTGCTCGGGAACGCCGACGAGGAGTTTGAGGCAGCGGAGGAGTCGTACGACAAGCTGCTGGAGTTTGAGGAGGGTGGATGGGTGATCGTGAACCTCCCAGGTGAGAGAGAGAGAGAGAGAGAGAGAGAGAGAGAGAGAGAGAGAGAGAGAGAGAGAGAGAGAGAGAGAGAGAGAGAGAGAGAGAGAGAGAGAGAGAGAGAGAGAGAGAGAGAGAGAGAGAGAGAGAGAGAGAGAGAGAGAGAGAGAGAGAGAGAGAGAGAGAGAGAGAGAGAGAGAGAGAGAGAGAGAGAGAGAGATTTAAATTCCCGTCAGTTTGTAGGGAAGAGTGACTGATGGTTAAGCGATGTGTTTGGTCTCCATTTCAGAGGACGGACCTCTGTCGGCTCCCGATGTGGATCCTCTGGAGAACCTGCTGATTGAACATCCCAGCATGTCTGTGTACCAGATGAGATGCAGGATGGGCGGAGCGGAGAAGGAGGAGCTCTCCTCCGAGGACGAGGAAGAAGAGGACACTTCAAGGTAACTTTCTACCTTTACAGGAACTTCACAAGAGTTGAAGTTTGTTAGTTATCAAGCCGCTGTCTTTCCTCACTGAAACACGTGAAACAGCTTCAAACATGATCCAGTGGCCACACAGAGACACTAAACTGAGCAAGCAGCAGAAACGTGAAAGCAACAGTTGAAAGTCGACACTGATAACAGCCATTGTGTAACTAATAGATTGTTCCTGTGTGCCAGGTCAAGTGTATGACCTGATATAAATATACACACTGTTATCTGCTGTCACATCATGGTTCATCCTTCTCTCATGATTTGCAAGTAGATATTAAAGTTGCTGCTGTTTAGTCTGTACTATTAGATTAGATATTATAACAAGAGGAAGTCACTCGGAGAGTTCATACTTCCACGTGGACGATTCCCTCTTTCAGCTGCCCCCTCCCCATGCTGCACTGCTTAATATTTGCAAAATCTGCAAAATCAGACCTGGTTTTAACTGATCACTGTTGCCTTTAGAGACCAAAGAACCACCAACACATCTGACCACACATTGTTTTAAGACCAACAAACCCACTGATACACTCATGTGGACGTTTACACTCAAGCCGTGTGGGTGACTGAAGCCATGAGCTCAGCTTCGATCACACTCAGACGTTAAAGGTCACGTACAAACAAACTGTGTTTGGAAAGCTCGAGGTAAAGAGGTCAAAGCTCACACAACCCAACATTTACTCTTTAATGGTAAATATAGCACTAAACTGACTCGAACTTCTCAGTATGCCTTCACTCTTTCTCACATTTATCAGCCCAGAGACGGTGCAAAGTGTTATTTTTTAATCATTATGTTATTATAGTGTTAGACACAGATTGTGATGTAGAAAACTATGGACGATGAGGACGTTTGGACTGGGATGGAGGTGCAGAAGTAATAAAAGAACTGCACTGATAAAGGGGCTCAATGGTGGCAGTAATGCTAAAACATGAATATACATGATACAATGACCTGAAGCAAGCCCCAGAAGACATTTGTCTCTCATCACATCCTGATACACATGATAAAATAACTTCTGATGCTTTTGCGAAAGTTGCATCAGTTACAAGCCATATACAGAAATGTACCATCAACTTGTGTGCAGGCCTGTGGCCGTCCAGCGCCACTTGTCCTGGCGTCTCGCCGCCTGGGGGATCCCCCTGCCGTGTAACGTCCAGCTGCTGGCCGTGCAGCGCTCCAGGACCCAGGCCGAGCGCAGGAAGCTGAGCCGCGGCGTCCTCCACAGGCAGAACCTGGCCAAGACGCGAGTGTCCCCGGGAGAGAAACGCTACGGCCACTTCAAGAAGCCCAGCCCCCGTTTCTACAACTACTGAGCAGCGCTGTGCCTCCACCCTGAACTACTCAGGTTTAATGCCTTTTATTCACCTCACGCTGTTTATTGTGCGAATCCACCGAGGAAAACCACTGCTGGCCATGAAGGACACACTCACCCCGTCACCAACAGAAAACGTGTTCTTGTTGTAAACTATTGAGTGAGAGTGGCTGATTTGTTTTGATTTGCTTGGATTGATAAAGCTCTGATTAGAAGTAGGACTCACACAAAGTGGCGTGAAACTTTGTGAAGGTTGTTTTCAAGAGTGTCTTTACTGTGTTCGCGTGTGAAACTGTGGTTGATTTGTAAAGACTGAACTGAACCCGGAGGATGTCTGATCGGGACACGCCGTGCCTGGCTGCTGCGTGGTCTGATAACCACGCGTGGCTTAGCTTTATACGCTCTTCTGCCAAGTGAACTTCAAACGAACCTCACGAACCACAACAGTGTTCTGACATACAGATACTGTGTACGTTTCCTCGTGTAAATGTGTTGCTTTTATGTCAGCCTGCTTAAAGAAGAATTACTTTTGTACTTTAAAGCATGTTTTGTTTTTTTCCTTTGGGGGGTAGGGGTGCAGAAAATGTTGTAATATAAGTTTGTTTTTCTATTTGTAAAATGTACCAAAAAAATGAGAATAATTTTTTTTTTTGTTTTTTAAAAAGATGGTGTTTGCAGATGTTTAATTTGCACAAACAATAACTGTCAATAATGTAACAAAAATTCTGTGACTAATGCATAAACAGAAGATTGTAACCTTAATACTTTCTGGACCAGACTGCATGTGGCCTGAAGAGAAAGGCTGTTCCAGAAATACCCCAAAATTTTAAAAATATTCTGTTAAGAAACACACTTCACATCTGCTGAACATGAAAAACTGCAATACTGATTTCAAATTCATACAACTTCCAATTTATATCACAAATTAAGGATACAGAAGGTCAGTACATAATTGCTGAGGAAACATTGGATCACAAAGAGCTCTTTAATACTCATACCGCCTCTGGAAGCAGCAAAACTTCTTTAACAAATACGGGACTTGATGATCTGTGAAAACTTTGGCAGGAAACCTCAATATGATCCCCCACACAAAATTAGAAACAAAAGAGAAAATATAGACCACAACTGGAAAAAAGAATTGTTTTCCCCCTTTTTTTAACCAGCATTTTGCTGAATAAAAAAAAATTTAAAAAAGGTATAATTTCAACATTATGTTATTTTCATTGAGCTGGATTGGAGCCTCTTGTGGGCCAGGTCTGCCTTATGTTTCACACTCCTGCCTTAATAAAAACCCCGTCAAAGAAGCTGAACGACGTGTTAAGTTTCCTTCTCATTCTCGGAGTCTGCGGATCTTGTCCATGAACCTCTTCACTCGGTCTGGGTCGACGGCGTTGGCCCAGTGACCGTCCAGCTTAAAGTGAGAGCCGACGATTATTCCATGTGCGTCGAGGTAATTCTCCATGTTGTCAAACGTCACTCCGGAGCCGATCAGCACCGGGACATTCACCGACTGGGAAACCTCTGTGAAAGATACAGAAGATACAAAAGAACAAAAGATTTAGTTTAGCTATTTTTCCTGTCCACATGTCGAAGTGTCCTTGAGCAAGGCACCAAATCCCAAACAGTGGATGGACTGAGCGCCCTGCATAGCAGCTGCCTTCATTAGTGTGTGAATGTGTGTGTGAATGGATGAATGTTATTAACAGTGTAAAGCACTTTGGGGACTGCTGAAGTGGTGGAAAAGAGCTTTTTAAGTGAAATCCATTTACCATGAAACCCATTTACACTGCCTCTTAACTCATTGCAGACCTTTCATGCCTGAATCCTTTAAATGCAACGTTTTGTGTTCTAATCCCAAAAATAAATCTTATAATCATGTAAATTTGCTTCATTTGCATTTCCTGGTGAAAAATGTAATTGTGGACTTGTAAGTCAATGTTTCTGTGCAGCACATTTTAAACAGCTCTATTCTCAGTCTAGTTGATGACTGCTAGTGATCAGAAACGTCCTTCATAGCATCTGTGGCAGAGCTCAGTTAAGTTAACGCAGCGCTGACCTCCTCCGTGGGCTCCAGTATCCTTCTGTATAAACAACAGAGTGCATGTGAGAGTGAGCGTGTCCGTGCACGCAACACACATCTTGTCACACACTCTGTATCAACAATGTAGTGACTCTCATGGTGCCTTCACGACAACGAGAGAGTCGGTGCAAAGCTGAACCCTCCTTGCACTGAAACAGTTGCTGCTACGCAGCAGCTGCTCGATCGCTCCAAATACAAACGGGATTAACGGGAGTGATGCAGGGTCCTATTTTCATTGTGTGAAGCCCACAGCCTTGAAGTCCAGATTGAGAGGTCACTAGAGTGCGTTTAATTCCACTCTAATTGTTTCACTGGCTCGGGATCGTCTGTGTAAAGTGGTGAGATGAAGGATTTTTTTTGATGATGAAAATTCTTCTCTGCTGACAAGCTCAACTGTGTTCCAGTGTCTTAGTTCACTTACAATAATTAAATACAACTGGCAGCACATGAATAAAAGCACTGAGAAAAATACACCGAGGGAGAAGTAAGTCGAACTTAATTGAATCTGTGATAGCAACAATAAAAACCCAAGTTACACAAATATAAATGATTCAAGTAATGCAAGTTTTTCTTATCTTTACTGTGTTTCAATCAGTATTTTAAAACACCAAGCACAACAGTACCCATAAGCCATCAGCACCAGACAAATTGAATGATGAAGCACAAAGAGATGAGATTTTGCTTTATAAGTGGAAAATAAACTACAAGCAATCCATCAAACACACTCCAGTTTATACAGATGATCTAATGATCATCTTAGACGGGAAAACACACTAAGTTCACTTTACTTGGATTTTATTTTTCATGTAAAAAAATAAGTAAGTAGTTCAAACAAAGAACAATCTTACCCCATCAACATAAGCTTTGAAAAAGGTTACATGGAGCTGGGGGGGGGGGGGGGGGGGGGGGGGGAGTAATAGGTGAAGTGTGGAGTGTTACATCTGTTCCACCCTGCCCTCATCACAGAGGATCATCACGCTCATTCCCCCAGCAAATCGCACGCTTGTAATGAACTGATTGTAATTTTGATGCTTTTTATCTGTGAGGGAGGAATTTCTGCACATAATTTGACTTATTTTTCCTTTGTTGATGTGTTCTTAGTTTGTAAAAAATACATCTACAAAATCCCACAAGTGGTTTTAGGTCCCATTTACAAATGTTTTCAAGATAAGATATGACACATCAGTTGTGTTTTGGAGCCCGTTTACACGACAACGGTGCTCGGAGCCACTGAAAACACAACTTTTAGAAAAAACACCAACTCCATCTCCATGTTAGGGAAAAAAGAACATTTCCTGAAATGTGCCTGATTGACACACGGATGTCCGTGTACTCCCATTTCAAATTTTTATAGCGTATTGTTCTCTGCTGTATGTGTGTTTGCTTTCATTACTAAAACAAACACAAGCACCCACTAGTGACCCAACGTGCAAACTACATCGTTTTCAAAATGTCATTGTGTAAACGTGAAACCTTTCTGAAACAAAAACAGAAAAACTATGTGATTTAACTTGAAACACTGCTGTGTAAACGGGGCTTTAGTCAAAGGAAAACTAAAGACTGAAGGTGACAGAACAGTCTTGATACAAAGTAAACTGCTCTTGAGTATTTGTTGTGATTAAATGTTGAAAAGTATAACGTGAACTTAAAGCAAACTCAAGTAAAATGTGATCCTGTTTCTCTTGCTTGGTTCTTAGTTGAAGTTGCGTTTGCCTGCTTGCTTTGTCAAGAGAGCTTCACCCTTATGTGTGTGTGTGTATGTGTGTGTGTGTATGTGTGTGTGTGTGTGTGTGTGTGTCCTGGACTCTTTACTGTATATGGTGTGTGTGAAGGAGCCGCACTACTAAGTGTTATATCAGAGATAAATACCTCGCTGACCATTAGAGAACCTTAAATACTGCTGTCAAGAAGTCCTGAACATTATCAGTTCAGCTGCTCCACAAATGAACTGAGCTGAATGAAAACCAATCCGGCAGTAAATAAACAATAATTAGGTTACAGGTTATTTTAGCTTCAAACACAGTGAATAAATTCAGTCTTCATTTAGACCAGCAGTCAAACGTTTCACTCCAGTGGCCTCATATAATCTAATTAGATCTTCAGTGTTGTCAACCATGAACCCTTTAAAGCAGGGGTGTCAAACTCTTTTTAGTTCCCGGGCCACATACAGTACAATGTCATCATGAGTGAGCCGGTAATATAATGCCAAAATAACCTTTAAATTCAAACTTTAAAGGCAGGATTTTTTCCGAGAAGAAATGTTGGGAATCATTTTGATAAAAGACACCGAAGGCTCAGACTTGAGAAACATCTTCGCTCGTTGTGCACATGGAAATAAACTCACTTTCGTGTTTCATTTTTGCATCACGTTTGTTGCTCCATCCTATAAGAGTTCTCTAACTCTTCATGGACTTGCTTAAAAAGCATGTTTGTTAAGTTATTAGCTGCTGCTTTAGTCTCTGCTTGTGTTCTTTTAACTTTTCTGAGTACTTAAGTTTGGAAACAAGCACATGCTGAGGCGGCTAAAACCAGCAGTCTGCATAAAGCCTGGCGTGTGCGTGTGCGTGTACTTCTGAGCTCCTGTGGGTCGGCCTGCACTCCAGTGGCCGTTCCCGTGACGATGAGTCCGTCTGAGAGGAAGAACTCAGCAGCATGTGCCGTCTCTTCAATGCTCACATCTGATGTCAGGGCGTGGGAACTGCAAAGCAGAAGATACACATCATCCATCTTCTACACCGCTGTATCCTGTTCATGGTCGCAGGAGTCAATCCCAGCCAATTTATCTCTAATCAAGCAAACCAGTTAGTCTCACGTGCATGTTTTGTGACTGTGGGAAGAAACTGGAGTACCTGGAGGAAATCCACGCGCACACAGGGAGAACATGCAAACTCCACACAGAAAGACCCGGCGCGTATTTGAACCCAGACCCTCTTGCTGTGAGTACAATGCGCTAACCACCGCGCAATGTGCGGCTCGATAGGCGGGCAGACTTAATAAATGTTGCAATGAATAACAATGGGACCCGATCAATTTGTCTTAAATTGATTTGAGTAGAAAAAAGCAGTGTAAAATTGCAATAAACTGCCACTTAATGTTGTTTCAGGCTGTTATGTATGAATAGCTGCGACTGCAATCAGGAACATGATATATATGATAAACCTTCCATCATGTTTCAGTGGCTCGTCAGGTGATCATGTCACCTGTGCTTCTTCTTGATGTCGGTGAAGATCTGCACGTGGTCCGCTCCGATACGTCTGCGATATCTGAGTAAGTCACCAGCGCAGGCGTTCAGCAGGCCCTCGTCGGCCACGTGGGAAAACACAAAGCCCTCGGCCCTGATGAAATCCACACCTGCAATAATCAGATCTACACTGCATTGTTGTGTCTGAGTCCGTTTTAAGTAGAGGAACAGTTGCTCTAATCGACAAATATCTAAGAAAAACTTTGCTGAGAAAACATGCAGTTTAGAGGTAAATCAGTCAACAAACAGAGCCAGGGTGTGATATACAATGAGAGGAGAGGTGTTTTCAAGAATTTTGAACAAATTTTGTTCTGTAAAATTAATGCAAAGTGTGTTAACTAATTAAAAAGTGCTCCTCTTCATGCACACCGTCAGCTCAGCTGCTCATCCCACACATGCATGTTCATCACAAACTAAGATAACCACTATGACACAAATGTCCTTATTTATGGTGATAAATATATCACTTAGTAAGAGAGCTCAGAAATAGAAACCCCCGCTGTGGTTGTGAAGGACAGTAACTGTATACTTCAGTCATATACTCTCTGCATTCACACAGTCATGGACAGGTGCCTTGTTCTGTTTTTCACCCAGTGCTTGCTGGGATATTTTCCCAGTACTGCCACTCTGAATAGAGCAGATATATGAATGTATGAACCTGAAGCCAAAGCCACGGCCAGGGCCTGCTGGTTAGCAGAGGACAGTATTTGTACTCCGGTTGGTAGCAGAGGACAGACGCTCCTCACGGCCGTGCAGACTGCAGTCATACCGGCACACACCTCCGGACCCACGTCAAACACGTACGGGATATCATGCATGTTTTCAATGATCACGCCTTCCTGAAAGAAGAGTTTACATGTAGTTTTAATCACTTCACGTGACTGCAGAGCGGAAACAAAGTGGATTTACTTACAACTCCGGCATCACGGTAGATCTCTGCCTCCTGACAAGCTTCTTCAGTGATCTGGGACATTTTCAAAGTGCTGAGTGGAGTTCCTGACAAAGACAAGGAGGATACAGCATGAGGCAGAACCAACACCCATGAATGATCTGGAGTATTTGTATTGCACTGAAGTATTTTCTTTGTCATTTTTAGCCTAAATAGGAACTAAAAATGTTCTTCAATTCCCACAACAAAACAAGGCTGCAGGACCGTTGTCGATGTCTCTAAAATCAAGAACATGTTGACTCTGAGTGACGCTGACAAACTAATCCAAGGATTTATTACTTCCAGAGTAGACTATTGTAACTCCCTATTATCAGGGTGAATCAATAACTGCTTCTGAAGTTTTAACTGATTTAAAATGCTACAGCAAGAGTCCTGACAGGAACCAGCAGGAGAGATCCCATCGTTCCAATACGAGCTTCTCTTTATTGGATTCCTGTTAAATCTACGGTAGAATTTAAAATCTTTCTTAACTTAACGAAGAAGCTCTTAACAATTTGTAATATTATATTATCTCCTTCTGTCCTCTAACGGCGACTGGAACAGCAGAACGTATCCCCCCTGAGGCTGGTTCTACAGGTTTCTTCCAGTTAAAAGTTAGTTTTTCCTTTCCACTGTCTCCTCTGCTTGTTCACGTGGAAGTGTTGCTTTTTCTCGGTAAAAGTGCCTTGAGATGACTGTGTTGTAGAAATAAAATTGAATTGAAAACAAGTAGTATTTTTCAGCTAATTTACTCTACTGTAACAACAAAATTACTCCAAATCCTTCTTCACCATATCCATGAATCTTCTGAGGTCTTCCTCCTCTTCTTCCTCTTGTATCTTCAGCGTAATATATCCAATATATGTCTTTTTCTCCTCAGCACACGTCCGTACCATCTCACCCAAGCCTCTATAAACTTGTTTTCCTGGATTATTTGATTGACAGTTTCATTTTTAATTATGAAATATCAATTAAAGAATAAAAACTGTGATATTCCACATTCACATTAAAACCCATGTAAGTTACAAATATGGACAAAGGAGATAATTCTGTTTTAGTTCATCTCTAACTTGCAATCAATTGTCCCTCAGCAATGTTAAAATGTCAATTTTGAAATCATTAAATTAACTGGTATGTTATTTTTGAAATGGATATTTCTTAATCAAAAGCAAATGATACGGATTAGTGGATTAGTTTTATAAAGCGAGACTCCAAAACATATAACGTTTAAACATCATGTGTGTAAGGGCAAAAAAGTCCTCTGTGCAAATATTAATAGTGAAAGACTGACGGACTGTCTGAACAAGACTGATTGCGTTTCCATTCAACAAAAGTTTTCGCCCCTATCTCGCCAATATCAGTAGCATTGACCAGCAGTACATTTAAACACTGCAGGAGTCAGTGTGAGCTTACTTTACCTGGTAAAGCTTTGACGTGAATCATTCCAATGACGACAGATTTCAAGCGCCCGAAAAGGTTTAGAAACTTCATTCTGCCTTTTGTGTGTGTGTGTGTGTGTGTGTGTGTGTGTGTGTGTGTGTGTGTGTGTGTGTGTGTGCGTGTGTGTGTGTGCATGCGTGCAGAGAGCAGAAGGCCAAGATTTCCTCTTTTCCCCCTTTTCAAATCAGATCACATGACTGACCAAAGGTCACTTCACTCTTGTTGCCCCGAGCTTCAATCTGAACACAGATGACACGGTTGAACAGTCCAGCAAATCAAAAATGATTTTGGAAGTCAAAACTTTAAACTTATGTGTTTTAAAAGCAAATGTATCAACTTGAAAATAGAATACATGAGACAATTTTGATCCTTGAATGTTGGTGGTTACTTGAAGTTTGAGGTCCACAGGTTTAAATCTCAACGTGAACAGGTGCTTTATCCCCAGGATTAACCATGAATCAAACGATCTTCATTTAATAATTTATTTATAAAGCACTTTTAGTCAAGAAAAAAAGTGTTTTACTTATAATAGGTCATGATATATTAACCTTAAGGATATATTACTTGAATATATTACTTGAAATTCATTTGAATGGAGTGTTTTTATTGGTTATTATTTATTCATTTAAATAAATAAATAAATAAATAAATAAGTAAGTAGACGTTTCTTTCTGTGTTTACCCTGTGATGGACTGGTGACCTGTCCAGGTGTATCCTGCCTCACCCAGAGTAAACAGGGATTGGCTCAAGTGCCTTGTAGCCCTAAACTAGATTAAACAGTATAGAAAATGCACAGATGGATAATAGTGAAGTTTTTACTTTACTCTATCTTTTACGCCAATCTTAATCACTTTTTAAAAATCCATTTCCTTCATTTCCTCAAAATACACATAATTTTCTTGTGTCTGAATGCCGCTATTTAAACTAATGTGGCTTACCTTGCCTAAATTGAGTTGGGATAGTTTCATCTACAGTTTGGGTTGTAAACTTTCACCCAGATCTGGCAACCCTGCCTAAATCGAGGGATTAAAGTAGGTTTGGCAACCTGTGCTGGAGTTGAGGAACAGCACGCGCAGGAAAACCTGCAGATTTTACTCTGTTTCGTCTAAATTAACTCTAAAACGTGTGACAGTCACTGGACATGACGTGGGATGTATAAAAACTGAGATATTGATTCATATCGCAGTACTTTAGCGGAGTTTCGCGCTGTTTTCGGAGCGCACTCCGGCTTTGTTTACATCTGACGGAGCGGCCACGCGGTGCCGGAGCACTTCCGGTCTGGAAGCTCCGCCCTCGCAGCTGTCACTCACTGACCCGCTTCTTCCAGTTTGCCGGCAAAACTTTAAACTGTTTCCCTCCTCCGGAGCGCATCCCGGGCCCGCCGCAGCGCTCTTCTGTCTCCTCTCGCACCTTCTCCGCTCGATGTTCCCACTCCAGCACAGGTTTAAGAGCCAGAAGAAGCCGGGAAGTCGCAGTTTAAGCGCCAAATTGGAAGCGCTCCTCCCCGACGCTTAATGCCACGGCTCATCTGTTTCTGTACGAGGCGCCAGCTCGGAGGAACTAGCCGGGCCTACACACAATCACACACACACCATCTCCCTCCAGGACGAGGCTCCACACACACACACTGACTTCTACTCTCCAGAAAGCCGAAAGGAGTAAACTTCAAGGGCCCGAACTTGAGGTGAGTGCTTTCACTTTGTCACCTTTACATGAAGCTAGTTCGAGCTACTGCTGTGTTTCAGTGCTAACCGAGCTACAAGTAACTCCTGACCAGCCATCCACGCCATGTATAAAATGTATACTAACACTTTAGTGTGTCACAAGTGGTCTTTATCTTGTGATTACAGTAGAAATTAGATATAGACGGTGCCCGCTGCGCGCGGCCATTATGTGGACAGACAGACAGCTGCTCCGAGATGTGGAGGGAAAATAATCAGGTTACGCTCACAAATAGGCCAAACATTAACACCGAGATAAAAGTATATCGTCTGGGGTTTGTGTCGACTCGGTTTCATGACTCGTCCTGTGTGTTTTAGTACTTTTATTCGTGTTGTAACATTGCGTACTGAGCCAATTTCCCCGCGCCAGCAGGCTTTGTTAGGGGAGAGAGCGAGTGGGGGTGGGGGAGTGTGTGAACGTGTCTTCAACCCCCCCCAAAGCCTCCGAATTAAAACATTTGTCCTCCACAGGTTTGCTCTGACCGTGTCACCCCGCCCTCAGACTATAATGCGAGGAAAACGGTGAGTTTGATCGAGTTGAAAGTTGGCATCAGTCCGCAGCGCGCATGGCGGCAGCGCGCGCGCAGGAGGAAGAAGAAGAGGAGGAAGAGTGGACTGGATGTAGCCGTCCTGCTAACTCGGACTGCTGGTTCTCTCTCTGTCTGCTTTCAGGGAAGACACACAACCGAAGCCCGACGCTCCCGAGACGCCCAGAGAGACCTCAGCTCGACCGAGGAAGAGGAAGGCAGATGTCGCCATTGTGAGTCTCCTGAAAGGCTCAAACTCTGAGCTGAGCTGAGATTCCTCCCTATAAACACCCAATTCAGACCCCTGCTCTCAGCTGCAGGCTTAAAGTGCCCTGATAGAGACTTTATCGAGCTGCCAGCTGCCTTTGAAGGGCACGTATTATACCAAATTGACTTTCTAACAAGTTTTCTAACAGTGACATGTGTCCCCATTGCCTGTATGAGACCACAGAAGTGAAGAAAGTCTTTCATCTCCCTCACTTGCTCTGATTTTTAGTGAATGTGTGCTCAAACAGGTGAATCAGAGATTTTCCCTTTGTGATGTCATGTGGGGGAATAACCCTTCCCTCTGGTAGTGGAGCTCTGCCTTACTGATGTACTGTAGAATGGGGAAACTACTTAACCTTTAGAGTTGGCAGGAGCCAGCTTTCGCTACTTGGTAGTAACTGCAGCAACACATACGACCAAACTAAGTAACCTATCCAGACAAACTATTTTTAACTCGCCGTCTTCAGGAGCCTTCTCCTTCTGGGGCCGATTCTAGTTCAGACTGGTTAAACGACAGCGTTTATACGAGTTGTAGAGATAAATCCACAGTGAATATTGGCTCAGTTTGCCCGTGTTTTGGTTCAACTGGTTTTCCTATTAAATGGTGACCGACTTTGTTTAGCGTCAAATGTTTCTGCTGGTTACAGCATATATTACAATAAGACTCACAGAAGGTACAATCCTTGAAAATTTGCTTGTAAATGCTGTTAAGCGACGTTCGTCAGGGCGGCTATGGATTTCTGTCAGATTTTTATAATCAGTTATTTGTAGCAGCAAGGGATGCCAAAAGGTCACCAGTTAACAGGGAAACCAGTTAATCTGAAGCACTGGAAAGCTCTTCTCCTGGACTAGATGTGGACAGACGGACACAGGAACAGCCTGTTCTCGGTAGAATAACTCGAGGGACTTTAAGACTGAAATTCACGACCAGGATTGATTTGAAGAAATACACTTTGAATACAATGTTGTTGGACCTCGGACTCCTATGTGACATTGTTGAAAATTACATAATATGGGACCTTTAAGAATGCACACACCACGCTAGAAATAACACAAGTATGTATACAGGTCTGATGTAGTATTCTCCTGAAACTAAAATGACACACACACACACATTGACAAATGCAGATTAGATACTATGCAGTACCACAATATTTGCTAGTATTGCCAATTTAGACACCAATGACACCATAGTCCTTAAAATGTAAAGAAGAAATTACACAATCTAACACCGGTATGTAATATCAAAAATAAAGTTAAATATTTCATTCTAATAATCTGAAAATGCAATGAAGGAACTGTAAACGTGTTTGTATTCAGCCTGAAAAAGTTTTTGTGTTTATTTTAGTTTGGACAAATGTATAATTAGAAACGAGACACGGACACCTTTTGCTGTGTTTGATGCTCATGTTGGACATTTTCTCTTGGACTTTCAGTATTTACAGGATCCCGATGAGGAGGTAGCAGCGATGACGAAGAAGAAGCAACGCGAGGTGGGTTTGAGAGGCTGCTGGTCGGAAATTGTCGGGACCCACTTTATTGTCTGCTGCTCGTTCATAGCAACATTCATGGGGGAGAAATGACTTGGGAAATTCAAGCTGCACGAAATCAGAAGTTCAGAACTTTTGATTATGATGAGTATTGTGATAATATGATTTGTGATGCATGCCAACACTCAAACAGATATTATTGTACCTTGAGGTTTATTCTTCAAAATAAGACAACTTTCTTTTCTAATCGATTGATTCTTAAAACCTAGTTAATCACAGCTTTTATGGCTTGATTGAGATTAATTGCACATTTGTGGAAACGGCATCTTAACGTGACCTGCGATGACTTGTGAACTGAAGAGAGCTGAAATCTGCCACTGTAGTACATTTGATCATTTATTGTCTATAAATGGTAAACCTTCTGCTGATCGTAGTACTTGTGGTCTGCTGGCTACCTCATTCTCTGCTTTCCTGGTACAGGGGTGGAGTCCCGACTCGGGTTGCACCAGTCCTCACAGGTGGTTACCCACACCGGATCAGGAAGAGGACCAAGCGGTTCCCCTGATCGGCGGCAGCTTCCCCCACTACGACTTCAACAACATCTTCACCACCCCGGTGCACTGCGCCCCGCTGCCCGTCCTCTGGTGGGTTCGGGTCGCTTCAGTGGGAAACGCATGTGGATGTCCGACTTTAAACAGTGAAGATTGGCCGAATGTTTAGCTTTTACTGTAGCTTATTGACGGATCAGAGTGGGACGCTTTTCTTTTAGACATTTAGAAGGGAAAAAAGTTTGGGAAGCAGCGTGAGAAAGTTGAACTGTCAGAATGAGGACGTGAGGAAGAATGCTGATCATCCCTCCAGCAGAATTCCTCAGACTGTATGACAAGAAGCACGGTGGAGATTTATAGCTGAACTTCTCCGGCATGCATCAACTTTCAATTGTCACACCTGTAGTTGAGTGCTGCAGGTTTAGGCGACATGATCTGGTGTCACCATTTGAATTCAGTTCAAACTGTAGCTGGACTGAACACACAATTGTGTGGTTTGTTGAGTTAGGCTAATAAATTGAGCTACTTTTAACTTGAATAATTCCAATTTTCGGCATATAATTGTGGTTTTTACTCAGTTTGGTTGAAATTACTATTTTTCTTTCAATTAATAGTTGGATTCTCAAAATAAATACTAAAACTGAACTTGTATGGTAAAACAAACAGGTTTTTATGCTTTTGGAAGGTTGAGTTCCAATGTTTATTTTTTATTTTTTTATTTCCTTCTCATTCAGTTATGTTTTTTAGTGCAATATATTAAAGAAATATCATGCATGTCATGTCATTAGCAGAAAATCCACTGTTCACACAATTTGCACCAGAAGCAAAACAGAAGTTTTATTTCTGCGTCTCTTGTTTCAGCTGGGCTAGTAAGGATGTGGTGTGGAACAACATGCTGGAGAAGGATAAGACTTACACCAGGGACGTCCACATGATGGACAAACATCCTCACCTGAAGCCCAAGATGAGGGCAATCCTGCTGGACTGGCTCATGGAGGTGGGTGCTGCTTGAAAATCATATCGCAGACGTCAGAAAAGGTCTTCGGACAGTCGGACTGAACCTGATCTTGGTATTAATCCAGCAGCGGTAAGCTGCTGTAAGAAAACACCAATATAGGCTACGTTCAGCCGCATATATATGAGGGGTTAAAAAGCAATTTCTCAAAGGTGATTATTAAAGTATGTTGGCTAAAATCTGTTGAATTATCTGTTAAAACTATTGAAGCAGGATTTTCTGTGTAACGAAAAAGCTAAAGACCCTTTATATAAAACTATTTAACCAGAAAACGTTTGAGAAATTCAGCAATGTTCTGTGAGTGGGTTCATATCTCGCTACTTATTTAAAAATGTGTTATCTTCTAGAGAAAATAAAATTCACGTCATCTTGACCCCCCCATAAATATGAGCTATGGTATTCAGACCAATACTGTAAAGCACATTTATCACTTTGATGGCTCCAAACTGATAAATCGGACTAAAGTTGTACTGGAAAAATATGGTTTTGAAAAACTAATGCACCTTTAAATTCTATTGCACTTTATTCCCATCTGTTTTACAAAATCAGCACTTTTATATCATTTTAACTATTGTATACTGTTAATTGTGTTAAATTAGTTTAAAATGTTTTAAGAGTGAGGATGTGACGTGTGATGCAGACCTCTCGGCCAGTTAAGATCTTCATCTCTGGGTTTTTACCTGGTTAAATATAGAGTAAGATTTGGTTCTGGTCAGACTAACAATCAAGAAGCTTTAGCTTGTTGCTCTCATGCTGGATAAATAAAAAAATCTAACTAATTCCACCAGTTTGTTTTAGTTAAACTAGCCAACACAACCGTTCAGACATAAAACTTTAGTTATATATGTGACTTGTATCATATATTCACACAGTGTTGCGCTCTAAGGTTTCCCACTGGTGGAAGTGAGCTGCCCTCCTGCAGCTGAAACGCTCCCGAGTTTTCCAGGAGCCGTCTCCTTCCTCCTCACGGCAGGTTTAAACGACTTGTTAAGGAGCTCAGCTGACGTCCAAACATGCGAAACATGCGCGGCAGGTTTACCTGAGGAGGGACGAGAAGTTATTTTCATGCTCGGGTCTGCTGCAGAAACATGTATCCTGTCTAGCTGAGATAATTACAGAGATTTGAAGCTGCAGGAACGTTTTGACTTTCAGGGTTTGTTCACACTTGTCGCACTATAACTGGGCTATCGACTGAACGCTGCCGCATGCTGAAGATGTGGAGGAAGTGCTTCAAAGCCTCATTTATACGACAACTTTTCAAGTGAAAATGCATCGGTTTTGCATTTTTTTGGTTCAAACGGTGCTTTCAAAGGGTGTTTCCAGTGACTCCGAGCACCGTTGTCGTGTGAACGGCCGCACAACACGCTACAAAATGTTTCCATTTTCACTTGAAAGCATTGCGTAAACGAGGCTTAAGTTTAAGCTCAGGACGAACCAGGATCGATATCAAAAATATTGGTGTGAGAGATCCCAATGAGGACTCTTCTAGTTTGTATTAATGTAGCGAGGTTAAAAAAAAAAATACACCAGAATAGTGTTTTTGTGTTTTTACTGCTCCTGTGAGGTTTATTCTGCAACATAACCTTGAATCTTTCTATTAATCGTCATAGTAAATATAACAAAGCTTTGTTCAGAGCATTCATACGCTGCATAGCATGAAGTGCAACACTCTTCTCCTCAGTATGACAGCATGCTGCACTAAGGTCAGAACTAAACCAAGCCAAGGTTTTCACCCAGAGCTCATAAGATGTTTAAAAAAAAAAAAAGTACGAACTGCAGACAATCCTCAATGGTGCCCTTTAAAGATCATCAGGTCCTGTTTGCTCTGCTGACAGCTTTTTGCTTTGTTCCTGCTGCACCGTGACTTCAGTGGAACAGTGGCAGCGTTCACGCTTCCTGAAATAAACCACATTAATGCAACAACAGTACCAGGTTTCATTTTAATCAGTGTGAACAGACTCTGATTTAGATCTTAAGTAAATCATTCTGTAAGGGTGACACCAGTTTGATTGAACATCTTAATCTCCGTCAGCTGTGGAATTAATTATCACAATATCTGCATGTCAACGTGTTTGTCCAATCAGAGGAGTCTTGAAGTTCATCTTCAAGCTGCATTTGTTCCGTCTTCTGATGTCTTGTGTTTGCGCCTCTCAGGTGAGCGAGGTGTACAAGCTGCACCGGGAGACGTACCACCTGGCTCAGGACTACTTCGATCGCTTCATGGCCACGCAGGTGAACGTCTTCAAGTCCACGCTGCAGCTCATCGGCATCACCTGCTTGTTCATCGCAGCCAAAGTGGAGGTGAGACGGATCAGACTGGCGTGGAAGAGAGTAGCTTTTCATACATCACCTCCATTAAATGTGTCAAAACTCAACATTTTGTAGATAAAATACAGATTTTAACAAAGCTTTCAATCTATTTTTAAAGAAAATACTCGGCAGGCAACAGAATGGTTCTCAAAAAAAACTAAAACCCTGATTCATTTCAATTGAAACGTATAAACGAGGCCCAAATCAAAAGTGTAAGTTTCCCTTAAGGACAAGGACAACTCTGACTTAGAGTGTCAAGTTTGTCCCCCAAACTGACTCAGATCATCACATATAATGCAAATACAGTAAAAGTGACACTCCTGTAATCCATAGTGGGGATTAGGACCAGTTTAGACACATTTTTCACTCTGAAAAGTGTTTTTGTGACGTCATGTGTTGTTAAAATCCTCTTCTGGTTTCTGCTTCTTCAAGGAGATGTATCCTCCAAAAGTCCACCAGTTCGCCTACGTGACAGACGAAGCGTGCACGGAGGACGAGCTCCTCAGTATGGAGATCATTATAATGAAGGTAACCACACACACAAGAGCTGGTTTACACCTCTACACACACACAAGTAGAGGTGCATGCTCAGATTTGACTAATCAACACTCAATTTTCACAAAATACATCAACGGTAAATCCTATGAGATCACAGTGAGAGTAAATATGATTAATATTGAGATAAAACTCCTGATTTACACTGAGTAACATGTAGGCTGCAGAAATAAAAGTTTCTCTTAGACTTTTGAAAAATAATCCAGCAAACTGTCTCTGGAAAAATCGAGCGTGCAAAAAAAAAAAAAAAAAAAAGCCATTCAAGATTAATGGGATTTCTCCACAAATCTGAAGAAATTGTGAAATTTGCTCATCGAAGTGGTTGGGATTTTGTTGAGAAACACAAAGTGGAGAAGATACTAGTCGGCAGCGAGAGGCAGGCACACACAAAATGTCATCAGAAATGTTCTACTTCTCTTATTTGTTTCACTCTGTTGAAGTCCTGAAGTTACATTACCTGCTGCAAGTCCAGCCAACATTTCTCTTACGGTGGTTAAACGACGGGCTATGTTGAGGGTCGTCGTATTGCCGTCATTGATGTGGCCTTCTGGTTCTGTTACAGGAGTTAAACTGGACTCTCAGTCCGCAGACTCCCATCTCCTGGCTCAGTGTTTACATGCAGGTGGCTTACCTGAAGGAGACCGAGGAGCTCCTAATCCCCAGATACCCTCAAGCTACCTTCACACAGATCGCACAGGTAGGTCCTGATCTGTCTCTCTGCTGACTGATGGAAGCTGGGGAGCAGGTAGGCAGACGTCACCCTTCACAAGGAACGTTCTCGCACTGATCGAATAATGTCATGGAAAAAAGTTAAAGTTAATCCAAAATGGACAAACTCGCTGTATTTCTTTTCCCTTCAGCTTTGACTGTACATTGAATCAAAGTCAGATTAAAAAAAAAACAGTCCTATTAAGATTAGATTGAAAATGAGTGCCTTCTTTTTTACCTTTTACGTGTGAACTTCCTGTCTGGCTCCATCTGTGTGCAAGTTGACAGGACTCCCCTCAAAAATAGACTCATGAATTCAACCTCAAATTAAATTACTGATTCGTTGTTTCCAGAAAACAAGGCGAACTCTTCTACTCCCGTATTCTAAATGTCTTTATTTGTTACAGCTTATGTCAGGGGAGTCAAACACATTTTAGTTCAGTGCCCACTTGCAGCCCAATTTCATCTCAAATGGTCCGGTAAAATAGTGCCATAATAACCTTTTAAAATTAAACTTGAAAGTTTATTTGGTGGGGCAGAGTATACCAGATGAAAAGTCTGTTTTGACACCCTTGATGTTTTTGGGGGTGTTTTCATATCATCACTGTTGATTTCTCTTTCTATTGACTGTTAATGTTTGTTTTTTTTATTATTTTACAGAAAAGTTTTAGGTTGAAGTGCTCAGTTTCATCTGTTTTCCTTCCAGTTGTTGGATCTGTGCCTGCTGGACATGCGCTGCCTGGAGTTCTCCAACGGCGTGCTCGCTGCCTCGGCTCTGTTTCACTTCTCTTCTCTGGAGCTGGTGGAGAACGTCTCAGGTAGGAGACGCAGTAGACGTTTCTCTCACTCGGGACTCTCGCCGTGCTGTCGACTCACACCTCGGTTTGTTCCCCCTGCAGCGCTGAAGCGAGCGGAGGTGGAGGAGTGTGTGCGGTGGATGGAGCCCTTCGCCGTGGCTCTGCGGGAGGCCGGCACGTCGTCCATGAAAGTGTTTCTGGGAATCGCGTCAGACGACATGCACAACATCCAGACTCACGCCCCCTACATGACCTGGCTGGTGAGAGACGATACTGATCAGTTTGGACATGAACCTGAGGGATTAATACTCGACATTCACCCGGGTGTTCCTCAGAAATCAAAAACTGTAAATTGATCATCTTGATCAGAATCCAAAGTTACTTGGTGCAAACTGATCGCAGTGAAGTTTTCACATTTTGAGCTTTGACGCGCCAATTTTTCTCTTCCGGTGAAGTACCAGTACCGGGCTCGATACTACACAGAGTACTCTTCGTAGTAAAAGATTGCTGATACAACTCGGCAAGAATTGCATGATGTCATTCGTCAGCAGCAGGTAGAGGAGAGGACGAGCGATGTCGGCAGTTTGGAGATTCTTTAATATTAATGACCAAAGTAACACCGACTGTAAATTATGTTCTGACAAAATATCAAGAGAATAAGGATAGTTGGTACAAGACCAGTACCTTAACCAGCAGAGACATTTGGACCAGCAGTTAGCCCGATGTCACTCACTAGTTTAACTGCTCAGAGGATCAGGAGGATTTTACTCCGATTCGTGCTACATGCTAAAGAGTTTGGAGGCTAACACACTGGTTCACGGCAAGACGTGGCCTTTGCATATCGTTTGCGTCAGAATGAGACTTTATGACATTTATTAAGTACTTGTATCAGCAAGTAGCTATGGGTCAGCACTCGCACTTGTCTTTAAACTCTATCGGTGTTTCCCTGTATTTATTCTAACATGACCGCAGAGATCTGATGACTTTCCAAATCAGAAAATCCCACAGCTTCTTGTCGTCATGTGCCAACTAGTTTATCGATCTGTTCAGTCCTGCAGAGGGCCGAACACAGAAACGTCTGAGGAACACTTGGCCTAATGTGGTTTTCTCATTCGAGGTCGCTCACCGGTGTCTAACATGTCCCTCCCCTCCGTGCAGGACAAAGCGTACTCGTACCAGAACGTGGAGCTGCAGGATCGCTGCTCGATGCCCTCGGGCGTCTTGACTCCGCCTCTGAGCAGCGAGAAGTGCGAGGAGGCGCCGCAGCTGGCCGCCGCCGCCGGCGTGAAGCTCCGGCCGAGGATGCACAGTCCATCCAGGGAGCGACACCTCCCGCAGTAGCGAAACACTGAAAACCCAGACGGGAGGTGCAGATGATCAGGAGGTTTTCTTTCAAGCCGTAAACTGGAGGAAAAAAAACTAACTAACTTTGGACTCTGATCCTGATGAAGTGACGCTCGGATCTCCTCGCCATCTCTGCGCACACTGACTTTGAGTGAATTTGAGGAAACATCCCTGCAGGAATACAAACTGTTGAACCTGAATGGATGAAAACACAAGCAGAGGAGCTATGGGACGATTCCACGGGAGATTTTATTTTTTATTTTTGCACCCAAACGCTTGCATCAGTTACACCACACCTACATTTAATGGCTTCCGTGCTAATCCTCTATGCAATCCCATATTGATGATACTTTACGGAGTCTGGATTAATCTCGTACGTGTGCGTTTGTTTTTAGTGATTTTTATTTTTTATTTTATTTTTTTAATTCTATTAATGGCCTCATTTTTTGCCCAAAATCTATTTCTAGGGTCAGACTTGGCTCTACATGCTGCTATAAAGTGGGCTTTGCATGATGGGAAATATGTGTGTTTGTGTGTGTGTGGGTACATATAATATAGTTATTGTTTTTTTTTTTTTTTTTAGTTTTTGTGGCTCCACTCTTGCCATTGGGGTGGATTGAAGGTGCCAGGTTTTGTTTTGTTCGGGGACCAGTAGCTCGGCTACCTCAACACACGCAGGTGAACCGGCCAGCTTCAGAAGCTAAACTATTGATTGTATTTAACGTTTTATCCTCCAGTCCAAACCGCCACCCGCCACCAAAACTCAAGATTTCTATCTGACTTTTTAAAAATGAAACGCTGCTATGTATTTTCAATTAAAGTTTTTTTTAAATACTTTTACCTCCTGGTGTTGCAGTCTTGTTTTTCTTTGTGGGTGTGTAGAAAATGGTTTCCACACATTCATTTTGACAATGTTGGCCATTTTTAATTTGAATAAATCATGGCCGTCAGTCTGAAACTTTTAGTTTCAAGACCATCTAAACCAGGAGTGTTGGTCTTGGTTCAGGTTTCCACATTCAGAACAATTTCATCTCGAGTGAATCAGACTGGTGAAATAGTGCCATAATAACCTTTTAAACATTTAAAGGTTTTATTTGTTGTGGTGCAGAGTGTGTGATGAAAATGTACATATTTTCACAAGAACTACTGTAAATGACTACAATCTCAATATGGTGATTTGAATTAAATCTGGTGCAAAATACTGTGAGACTTCTATAGCTGTGGCCTTATGGGTGTTTTTACAAACTGACAGCATGGCTTTAAGACTAATACTAGTTTATCCTTCATGGCAGCATCACTGATATCTCAGCTCGGGTCTCGGTGTTGTGTCGCTACTCTTAAGAAATGTATTTAAAAAGAAAAGTTTTCTTTGCTTTGAAATGCTTATTTCCTTGGTGGTTTGGTGGGCAGATCCTCTTGCAGGATGCTTTTGGTCCACAGGCCTTATGTTTGACACCTCTGGTCTAAAGTCAAGGGAGCCTTCTATATAATGTTAAACTGAAAATCAGCCAATCAGATTGTGTTCTCGTCTTTTCACTTAAAATATTTGGATTTGTATAAAAATTTCAGATAAACTTTACCAGACAGAGCAGATTAATCCAGCAGTAGTGAAAGTGACAGCTGGAGCTCAAAGCTGAGGACAGGATCTGGAACATATACACTTCTTGATTCTGGAGATTATGACGGCTTCCAGCAGGACTTTCCACTTCTCCACAAATCTTCAGACCGGCTCGGATGGAGTTACTGAACAGAGAAGCAGTGGACTGTTAAGAGGAAGAATGGTGAAACCTGTAAAAAGTCCCAAGTGAATTGTTCATAAAATGTGACTTGATCTGCGTCTGAGTCAAAAATATAGACAAACTGAACATTCTGGACCAAACGCAACAATATTCCCTGTATATTTTCTATAAAGACCCGAATCCTTCCCAGAAAGGTCAAGTCATTCACTTCAACACAGAATTAGAATATTAATTTGTGATAAAATGATCAAAATCCAGAAAAAATGTGTAAAATCAGTTATAGCTGATATTGAAGCAGGATCAGTTTAACTCGTGCAGCTTTTTGTAGAGGCTTTAGATGCATGTGAGCTTTTGATCCAGCAGGTGTCAGTGTGACACTGTCGGTTCACACAGTGGAAGCCGTGATGGTGAATTATAGAAGTATGTCAGGATGGCACACTCACTTCTTAAAATGGATGTGGTTGATGGATTAAGTTTTTCAGGCAGAAAACCCAACAACACATCGATGGCTAATATATAATAGAGACAGCAACCAGCAGCAAGCAGAAAATGATTGAAATAATTGAGAAAGTGAAACAAGCATAAAACGTCTTGAAACAACTCAAGAGGCTTTTCATGTTACAGCTGCCCTTCGTCACAGTAGTGGAGGATTGTCGATTTCTAAATGATTCATGATTCAGAACTTCACTTTCACCCTTCTGGACATCATGTCTCAGACTCCCCGGCTCACCAGACCTAAACAACCTTGCTGAAGAATGGTGAGAACCAGTGTGATGTGGAAAACACAAAGTTTGAGGCACTTAGCTGCAGCTGGAGTCTAATCCACAAGTGATAATTATAGAGGCCCGTGATGTAATAATGTTGGCATTTTCGAATATAGCAAAGCCAATAATGTAATAAAATAGTTTTTAAAAAGTACAGCCATCATTGAGAGTGAGTGTTACCTCCTCAATGAATGTGGTAACCACTATACCTATTTTTGATAAACAAACTGCACAAAAACGGACCCTTCCCAGAATGACCTGTATTTATTACAGTTCCTAAGATTTAATTTTTTTTGCTGCTTAATTTAACGTTGAAAACTTTGTCACGTAAATACCCTTTGCTTGGAGTTTGCAAGTTCTCTCTGTGGGTGTTTGGATTTCTCCCCACAGTCCAAAAACATGGAGGACGCTTTCTGTAAAATGGTCCTTAGTGTTTGATTGAGTGAAGTGGCCTCCTGTCTTTATCCAGAGTCAGCTGGCATCGGTCACAAGCACCACACGACCCCTGAAAGATGATGATGAAGAAGATGCAGTCGAGCTGTAAGGAACAGGGTTTCAAGAGGTTGAAGAGTGTCATCACGGTTCCTTTTCTTCCACGACTCAATGGCAGCTCCTCAGGATGTCCAGTATTCACCGCCCTGGGGTTCTCCTGAAATCAAGCTTTGGAGAGTGTGATTGTGAGAACAGCCAGCGACCACACAGGCTCCTCGTTCACCACCAGCGTGGATCCCGACCGGCCCGTCTCTGGTGGTTAGTTTCCTCTCCACGTGTTGTTTTCAGAGTCAGAACCAGGCCAGCCCTCCCTCGGGGCCTGTTGCCACTACCCCGTGTAAACAACTTGCTCCAGTGTACATTAGCAGCCACTTTGATGTTCGCTGCCGACTCCGTCTCCCCTTCTCTTACTCTTAAATATTTGATTGATTTAGGCGTATTCACAGCAGTGGAGTCAGATCTCGACTGTCAGACGGGCTACGACTGCTGTTTTTCACCAACTCAAAGGGATCGTTTAATGAATGGTAATCAGGGAACAGCAGCAGCGACTGCACGAAACGCCTGTGTGATTCTGAATTAATCAATTGAGCTTCCTACAGGGCCGGTGATTGTTTGGGGGTCTGCACAAACACTCAAGTGCCCTCACACTGCAAGAAACTTTTTCTTGGATTAAAAAAAAATAAAAAGTAAAAATAAGATTCCTGATGTGAGACGCAGTCATTCTGCTTTATGTGTGTCTGCCTCCCTCTAGTGGCTGATTTTACTAACTACAGGACCGTCTAATAAAACTTCCAGGTATTTAAAAACAAAACAAACTAAACATTTCATCCAATTCCCACAAGGAAAAAAAACTTCTGCAACCGATGTGATATATGAAGAACTAATGTGTATTTTTCACTTGAGTATCTGAAATTGCAAAGCTGTTACCTCAGTAAAAGAGTAAAGTGACGAAACAAACAAACAACAACCAACTATTTGTTTGAATCTGGTCTGTTGTAATTCCTCATCATCAGGACAAGTAACTATTTTCATTAACTTGTACATTTCTACCTGTTGCTTTTGAACTTATTATCGCACGTTGATAACAATTAGACCACTAAAATATTGTTTTACACTTTTGTTCTTCCAGTTAAGTCACCTTATTGATGGATTTAATTTATACATTTCTGAAATAAACACATAAAAAAAAAAGACTAAAACTGGTGCAGGTACTCACACATATGCCCAGTATTTTTATTGATCCATTATTAAGGCGAATTTGTGCGCATGTATCGTCTACAAGCTGATATGTATTCCATTTAAAAACATTTTAGAAGCTTTGAACAATGCTTTATGTGTTGCATTGTCAACAAATGTATATTTCACAGTAACCCTCCAAACACAAGCTCACTTCGCCCCGTGCAGTTGAAATTATGATTTTTGCTTAGTAGAATGATACATTTTTCTTAAAATCATATTTTATGACGTGTAAATGGCACATTAGAATGTTTTTTTTAAGTATTGGAATATCCTGAAATATCACTTTAGTGTGTAGTATTGCAATGATGAAAGGATTAACTAACGATCTGCAGAGATCCAATATTAGTTTCTCTTTATTTGGCTTCTTGTTCAATCTTAACAACGAGACTAGACTCCATCATGTCTTCAAGAGCTTTTAGCTATCATGCTCTTCTCATGTGGAACCAGCTCCCGGTTTCAGTTCTACTTTGAAGGTTAGGCTCAAGACTTGTCTGTTTAATAAAACCTACAGCTGCTTCGGGACACCCTGGACCTTTTTCTAGTGAAGTTGCTGTAGGTTTAGACCTTAACTAATGCTTTTAGAGCTGGCTGGAAGTTTTGTCCTGTTATTCCTGCTTGCTGACGTAAGACTGTTGGGTCATTTTCAACATTTTAAATGACTTTTGAGATTTATGTTGTAGTTCTATTCTACAGTACCATGTCCCAAACAGATCCCAATAACATGAGTGATATGAACATGTATCATAACTCACATTTGTTTACTTCTTCTCAACTGTTTCAAAGTCTGCAGCTAAAAACTCTGTATGAGGTTAGAGTTGGTCAGTACAGCAAAGATAACCAAAATGTTGGAACGGAGGAGGTGACAGAATTAGAAGTGCTGAGTCATTTTAAAAACAAAAGGTTAGATGAATTAGATGTAATAACTTTGACACATATCAGTTGTTCCCCCCCCCCCATACAGTTTATGTTGTTAGATCCTTGAGAGAAATATGTGAATCCTTTGTTAAAACATAATTCATGGGGTTTTCAAATGTTTAGATACAGAATAAATAATTTCAATTATTAAAAAAAAAAAAAAACTAAATTGCTAAAGCAGAGATTTATTTCCGGTTGACTTTGGGTAGGAAGAGGTGGCGCTACACTACGAGGTAAGACAAACTGTCAGTTTCGACTTTTACCTGACTGTCGGATATCTCCTGTTTTCATCTGGACTGAGTTTTAGTGAGCGCTGGTTCTGAAGTCAGAGGTTCGGGACTGTTAGTTACAGACTGACTTTGTCGGCCATCACTCTACTGCCCAGCACGTTAGCCTCGTTAGCCTAGCCACGGCCCGCAGCTGTCCGGAGAGCCGCTTCCGTTGTTTCCCCTGGAGGACGTCGGGAGACGGTGGGGACCGAAGGAGGTTTACCGGACATTGCAGCAGTTGTGGTGGGGGAGAAGGACGGAGTTTTTCCCCTGCTGCATAGTGAGACTGGACTTCTGTGGCTTATCCCGTGGAGGGACTTTCATGGTAGTAGTGTTTCACATCTACCACCAGGGGGCACTGCTCCCTTTCTTTAATGAGCTCCAATGATAAGCGTGCCAACCAAACGAAAGGCAAGCTCGCTTAAAGTTACTATACTGGAAAAAGGCAACATTTTTATATTTAGGACCAAATTTTAATTATTGATGTACATCTCTAATATGTTGTCAATCCCTCTCTGAAGGAAATTTGTCATTACACTACTACAAATGCGTAATGCAAATTTTGCGGAACATCCCCGAGTTTGTTGACATCTTGCGGTCACAAAAAAACGCAAATTCCAAAGTGAAATCGTGAAACATTGTTTTGTGTTTTTGGTGTCTGTTTACACGTTGATGGTGCTCAGAGTCATGGAAAATGCTAGTTTTTGAAAACAGCTCCCACGGTGGAACTTTATGGAAAAGCTTCATCGTGTAAACCGGCGAAAACAAGACTTTGTGTAAATGCTCCAATTCTGTCCCCATGAAGAAAGCGGAAACGCTGCTACTGCGCATGTGCACAGCGACTGTATTAAATAGTTCTTGTGCACATGCTCAGTAGCTGGACAATAAGAACAAGGTTTCCTCCAGAGTGTCATGACTGCCAGTCCATCTTCTCCTGGGACTTGGTAGTTTTATAGTTCACAGTCACTGTAATAACAATCCATAACAATCGTCTGTCCATATGAATGCCCATGTACTCCCATTGTTGATGTTAATAGCGAATTGTACTCTGCTGCATGTGTGTGTGGTTTCATTTCAAAAACAACCAACACCACCATCTAGTGGCCTAACATGAAAACTACATTGACTTCAGGGTTTCTGCCACTGTCGTTTTCAAGATCGTTTTCAAAACCTTTCAATGTAAACGCAAAACTTTTCTAAAACGAAAATGCATTTTGGCCTGTTGCGATAATCAATAAATCAATTAATTGCACGATGAGAGAGAGAGAGAGAGAGAGAGAGAGAGAGAGAGAGAGAGAGAGAGGTTGTTTTGATACTTTAATTTTTGATATTTACGATGTCTTTTTTCTTAATACAATTCCAATTTTAAATATTCTTAAGAAATAAAAGTGTCTTTATCTTTAAAAGGGTATACTTGCATTATTATACCATTATTAATATATTGGTGGAAAAATGGTATCAAAACGGCAATATTATCGTTTATCGCAATAATTTCTGGGACAATTTATCGTCCAGCAAAATCTGTTATCGTGACAGGCCGAGCTGCAGTTTCACCTGAGATGTTCTATTAACAGGGTCTGAGACCTGAATTCAACCCTGTGTGAGGCTCATCTATAAGCAGACATCCAGATCGGAGAAATCTACTGCAACACGAAGAGAAAGTGTGTCCTCATAAGCAAATGAGTCCTGCGTCCATAACTGCACCATCACAGATTGAAAAGGACGCGCTGCTGTTGTAAATCTGTCATGCTCGCTAACAATCGGCCGTGTTTACAGGCCAAACACAGACGGGCCTTTGTTTCCCTCAGTTTTCTCTTTAAATCCAAACATTTCCACTTAGAACAGAAGCTGACGTCAACGTAGTTACTGCCCCGTCCAGACTTACAGCCGATTCAATTACCCCAACACCGAGGACGACCCTGTAACGTGGGCCGATCATCTAACTTCAACACTTCTGACGCTGACAGGTATTAATCTTACATCCAAAATGAATTAGCCTATAACTCCCAATTGTTCTGAGGAGGACAGGAAAAGGTGTCTGATAATGATGTCACTCCGTTTTCACAACCAACAAGGAGGAAAAGGAAGCCGGAGGCCTAATTGGAGCGCAAAATCAAACGACTCCCAAACATCAATGCACGTTAGACAAAAGCTCACCCATCGAGTGAGCTTCGGGCGTGTCTATTCAAAACACAACACACACACACACACACACACACACACACACACACACACACACACACACACACACACACACACACACACACACACACACACACACACACACACACACACACACACACACACACACACACACACACACACTCCAAACACATGAAACTTTAATGACTAAAAGAGAATCAGACAAATTGAAGCAGACGAAATAAAGAGAAACACATCAAGCGCTCAGCGGGGGAGCGCTGCACTCACCTAAACAAACAAACTTTCTTAAGGTTGTTATTGAAATCTCTACGTGGGAACATTTCTTCATCGTTGGAAAACAAAACTTCAGTTACATCAAGTCGAATTAGACTCACTATCACAGATACAACTGTGTAAAAACTGGCTCGCTAATGTTGAAATCACAAGTTTATTTTAGTTTTACTTCAATCGTGTTAATTATTAAAAATTTTCCTGATTACTACAGACTTTTTGATGACCAACCGCCATATTTTACAATTTTGCCCAATCGCTGCTATCATGTGGAGTCTGATATCAAACAGCGTGTTTAAATAAATCTATTGTCACTGGCCACAACATTAGGAACAGGCTGCTCGCAGCAGGATTAACCTCCTTTCAACTTTCTGAGCTGAATATTCAGAGATTCAACAAGGTTTCTACATGCTTCAGATTTGTTGGCTGCGCATTCAGAAGCTCTTTTTTATCAAACATCATCTCGATTTTACGTTCTCTGCTTTGGCTCTCTGTCCGTTTTTAGAATTTAGCCTAAGATTTTACTTTTAAAGCTACACTACTGAGATAGAGACCCCATGTGAGTCAGTGTGCAGCTGCAGCTTTCATACAGCCACATTCTGGCTGTTGAAAGGTGAGCGTGGCTTTTCCATCTTCTTTGGAAGAACCTGTTTGTGGATATCAGATTTTATATCTTCTAAAAAGTCACTTTTGCAGACTTGTCGTTAGATCGGGGTCTCTTTCAAATACCTTTTTTTTTTAAAAAAAAGTTAATATATTCATCCTGCAAAATTCCATTTTGAATGTAATTTAGCTTTTTAAAATGTGTTTTTTGAGATGCTTCATCATTATTGCTCCATGATGTGAACCTCCTGATCCATCACGTCCTAACACTGCTTTGTTAGAGGCTGTTTTCGCCCTGCTGTAAAACTGCTCCAAAGGTGGAACTTTTCGACAAGGCTCTGACGCCATCTCTGGAAACGGAGAAAAACACAACCTTTTGAAAACACTCAGTCTCTGTGTAGCTAGTGGAAACGCCGCTACTGCTCCTGTGCACCACGGTCGTAGTAAGTATTTCTTCTGCACATGCTCAGTAGATGGACAATCAGAACAAAGTTTCCTCCAGAGTGTCATGACTCCCAGTCCATCTTCTCCTGGGGCTTGGTGGTTTTATAGTTGACAGTCACTGTAATAACAATCCAAATCGTTCCATATGAATGTCCGTGTACTCCCATTATTAATGTTTAGAGCATTTTGTTCTCTGTGTTTGTAATGAAACCACACACACATGCAGCAAACAACAGCACCCACTAGTGGCTCAACATGAAAGTTACATTGTTTACAGAGCTTCTGCTGTTTCTTCTAAACGGACATTGTTTTCAGAACCTCTCCATGTAAGCGCAAAACTTTTCTGGCACGGAAACGCAAAAAATATGTGTTTTCACTTTAAACTTCAGGCAGCAAAACAGCAGGGAGAAGCTTTTACGTAATAATGATTGCTGTCCAACCGAACCCAGATATCTCCAGAACAGACATTTACATTTTCAAGGCCAAACATAAAGTTCAAATTACTAAGCCAAGCAAACAACTTACAGGAAGCGCTGCATCACCTCACAGATGCATTGCCACAAATTGAAACGACTACATTATAAAATTTGACTATTGATTAATCACACCGTTTAATACTGGATACTTTGATGTGAATCATTTAATGCCAATGTAAATAAATATATTTATTGGGGAGAAAATAACATGTAAACAATCACATGATAGTTTTACATCTAAAATCCCACAGAATGGCAAATATCTGATGTGTGATTTGCCAGTAAGCAAATATGATGAATTGCAGTGAGGAAACATCAAAACCAAAGGATCAGTGGTTATTAATCATGCAAGAAATGGTCTTTTTAATTCCGTATTTCTGCTCATCCTGATTCCCAGTTTGGACCGAAGCAGCTTGTTTTAACATCGTCTGCGACCACGTGATATTGAACAGGTGTACTTAATACGTTGTATTTATTTAAAACATGGAAATCTGAGCATCATAAATTAGTGGTCTGTGTTTGGCTTTGGCAGAAGTGGGAGTGGGAGAGACCGGAGCCTTTAAGAATCTTTGGCAAAGAGCTAATTTCTCATGTCATGCTTGATAAAAGGTTAAATAAAGCCGCTGCTATTACCCTTCTTCCCCCTGACAAACCACAAGGATCTCATTTTTGCCTGCCGTTAATTTCATTGTCTTTGCTTAGGCAAACAAATGCCTTATTAAATTGTATTTAGGGATTTGTTATTTGCTCAAGACACAATAGTCTTTGTTCTTCTCCGAGTCTCCAGCTTCCACATGCGGCTCCCGGATCCGCACCGTCCCTTTAAAAAAAAAAAAAAAAAAAAACGTACAGACATATTTGTAAATCTTAAAGCTGTTACAGTACAACAGAGCATGTGTGGATTAGGCCTATTTAATAATGCAAGCACAAAGGTAGCCTGCTATTTTAAGTCTTTATGGGATTTCTTCATGCTTGTGTGCGTGTGTGTGTGTGTGAGACACCGCTTCCTGTCGATACTACTCACACACATCCCCGGTTCCTTTTCCATTGTAATTCCTTTAATTAAAGTGATTTTATTCACAGGCACACAGCTGGCACCAGCTACTTTCCATTAGCCATCTGAGTGGACGTTTGGTTGGGCGGGAGGACGCGCGCTGGGGCTGCTTCCTATGGAGCACACAATACTATTTTCATCTCCCAGCTGAGTTTGTTGTGTGTTTTGAATTTATTAATCATTGATTTTAATGTGCCGCCTCTTGACAGTGGCAGCTACCCACGCATTAATTAATTCCCGCTTCCCAGCCTTACAAAATGGCATTTAAAAAACAATGAGAGGTCGGCTGGTGTTTTCTCTGACCTATAAATGGAAGGCGTCAAAAAGCAAAATGTCAAAATTTGCTTTTATTTGTTCTTCTCTTGGCAGATTTTTTATTGCCTCCTTTTATTTGATAGAGCAAGATAGAAATGAGGTTATTTTAGGTCCGCTGTGAACGATGTGTAAATACAGTTGCGTCACCTTTAATATTCCACTCGTCTTTTTGGGAGGTTGTGAAATGCAATAATGTCTCTTTTGTTAGGCGTGTTTCCCTGAGTGCACCTGCTTTGCATACGGCATCTGCCAGGAGCGCTCTCAAAGGAACTGTGGGTCTTAAGTTGAGGATAAAGGTGCATTGCCATCAACAATAGGTAGTCTGTGTTTATCCTTTGAGGTCTTAAACAACTATGTGTACAAAGATTTTCCTTCCGTGAATTGGTGGAAATAGAAAAAGGGGAGATTAGATCTTAAATTAAGCATATGGTACTGGAATTTGAATGGAGTTGGGATTTGAATGTATTTACGCAAGTATAGTCGTTTTTTTATTTTTTTATTTATTGAGCAAACCTGAATTGTTCATCCATTTAAATGAGTGACTGGTCTGTGTGTTTGAAGAGATAAAAGCTCGCTCTCATAATCCTTATTGACACTCCGGGATGCGTAAAGACAGCGATTGGTGTAAGTCCCCGCAGTGCCCTGCCCCGCAGAAAGGGCCTCATCCCTATTCACACTGCCTTGTTTCAAGCTAAAGATTTCCTGACAGATTGCTCTCAACAGATTGATTAGCACATGTTGTGAGAGAGATGTGCAAAAAACTTCCCAAGCCAGGTTTCCCGTGTGTGTGTGTGTGTGTGTGTGTGTGTGTGTGTGTGTGTGTGTGTGTGTGTGTGTGTGTGTGTGTGTGTGTGTGTGTGTGTGTGTGTGTGTGTGTGTGTGTGTGTGTGTGTGTGTGTGTGTGTGTGTGTGTGTGTGTGTGTGTGTGTGTGTGTGTGTGTGTGTGTGTGGTGCTTATCGCATGCTTCAAAAAGCATTTCTGCTGCACTTAAAAAAAAAAAAAAGACAGGAAGAATGAAAGCCCCAGCAGTCGTTGTAACCTGATGGCATTTAGTGGGAGCCTGGTGGAGCTTTGGCACAAACCCACGAACAGTGCTGACAGCTGCAAAAGATAATACACTCGCTCCTCTCGGTTCACCTCTATCACACCCCAAACAGCTGCATTGTGCACAGGAACGGAGTTAAATACACTTTGTGTGCGTCCACACACTCGCAAGGAGAATTTCTTAAGCTTCGCAGACCCGCCATGCGGCGGGGCCGATGTGTGTGTCGATTGCATCACAAAGAGTGTCTGATACGTGCAGATTTGCGGGGTCGTGAACCATTTCTGTAAGACGCAGCAGCCATATTGGTTTGATAATCTGAGACTCGGTTCAGGAGTGTTTACACACCACGGCAGTGTGATATTTTTCTTTCACACCGTCTTCACAGGAGGAACAAGAGGGAGAAACGGGCCATGTGTACATGCACGCCACCAGCCAAAACAATATGACCACATGCCTGACGTTGTGTGCTGTGGGTTCCAATTCCAGGATGTCAGCAACATACTTTTAAAGTCGTGGAGGTTCTGAGGTGGACTGTGCAAGTTCATCAAGCACATCCTCCAGATGCTCCATTTGGATCAGATCTGAGGGATTTGAAGGTCAAGTCAACACAGCAAACTGGTGGTGTCTTGTGACTTATTTCCTAAACATATTAGCTTCATGGGAGACTGAGGCTCCGTTTACACAATGACATTTCCAAATAAAAACGCAACGTTTTGAAAATTGTGGAACTTTTTGAGAATGCAACGACTCTGTCTCCATGAAAATGTAGGAAAATGCCAATTTTTGAAAGTGCTTGGGCTCCGTGTGGACCCTACTGCTACTGCATGTGCGCCCAGGGCTGTAATAAATAGTTCCTTTGCACATGTGCGAGGAGATGGATTTCATCATCAATGGCGGTCTCCAGAGTGTCATGACTCCCAGTCCATATTCTCCTGGGACTTGGTAGTTTTATAGTTGACAGTCACTGTAATAACAATCCAAGTGGGACATCTGTCACCATCTTTGTTTTCGAAACGTTGCCATGTAAGCATGAAACAAAATCGATGCTTTTTCACACGAAACATTGGCGTGGATACAGCATCTAAAAGAGGTAATCAGGGAATAAACGTCAACATGGATGGCTGGACAAAAGGTTTCCTAGGAGAACATTGGCCAAAGTGTCACACGACCTCCATCTGCTCGCTGTCTTTCCGTTGTGTAGCCTGGCTCTATCAGTTGCACGGTAAGATAAGCACATGTCCAGCCAGGTAATGTAAGTGAAAACATAATGCATCAGACCAGGCCACCTTCAATTGCTTTGGTCTGCAGTCATGCAGCTTCATACGCAACAGTGTGATTTCTGACATTCTACCTTCAGAACCATCTTCTGCAGCTTGTCTGTTGGATCAGACCACACAGATTTACCTTCACTTCTCACATGCATCATTGACCTCTGCCTGCCCTTCACCCTGTCACCAACCCTGCTGTTCCGGAGAAGCTCTGCCTCAGTCTTCTGGATTTTATTACTTCGCTCTCATCAAAATCACTCAAATCCTTATACATGATAAAAGACAGTGTTACCATTTCAAATGTCAAGTGGTCATAATGTAATGACCGATCACTGTTTATTTCCAGCTTAAATGATTAAAAGAAAATCCTAGATATTGTATAGGTTTAATGTGTGTTGTTGGACTTATATGACCAGCGCTGGTGTCAGTCGTAGCACATGACATAGAGCGTAATTATTAGATCAAAAGGAAAGTGCTGTAAAATCAGTAATGAAAATTCATGATGTCCATCTTTGAGTTTTTGCTTCTAAACTTTCAGTATGTTGCAAAGTTTTGATGACAACTCTTTTCCTAATGACTTACTTCATCTCCCTTGAACCATTTTCAGATCATATCTTACTGATGGCAAACACACTATTGCATTAAAGTCAGCATTTTAGTTGGAATTAAACATCTAGAATTGTATTGAGAGTATTTTCTGTATTAACTCTGAATCTGCTGTTCATTTTTATTTGTCTTGAACATCACCGAGCATACCCCTCCCAACATACTGGTAAAGTTGTACAAACATTAAAGTAAATGGACGAAGCAAAAGCTTCTTTCATTCTGTCCTGTAAACCTTATACACTTACAGACAAATAAAAAAACAAAAGGATTTTCTCTCAATAATTCGCCTTTAATTTTCTCATCTGCCTTTATTACAAAGTGTCTCAACACAGTTCCTACTTATATTAATAATAACGTAGAAGTAGAATTTCCTGGAGCAATAGAAGTTTTTATGAGAATTGTTTTATGTTAAAATGATCTGTATGCATCTATTTTAGATTGCAGTGCTCCTACAGAGTGTCACGAGGGCTTTCCCACAGTTTAGCACTAAACACAGCAATGCCAGTATAACATACAACAAGGGTTTTCATATTAATATCTCTTCTTAATTTGTAAACATCTCTAGCTTTTGTGAATCTGTTTCCATTTCACAAGTTTCTGGTTCTGTAATAAAAACAAAACAAAACACTTATTTTGTAAACTGCATACATTTGTAGTTTGGTTTTGTTTGATTTTCCCCAGACTTCAGCTCAACAAGAAAGATAAGTGAGAAAACAGTGAGGCGTGTCTGATGCCCTTTGTTTTTTTATTTATTGTGTATATGCCAAATACACAGATATCTAGAAGATGTCCTCCAGAAAAGCATATTCACATCTCAATAAGGGTTGATGACCTTTATTGACGATCGTAGCACGTCACGCATTACCAAAAACGTCAGTTTTATTTCTACTGGGATCTATTTTTTGTAATCTACATGAGCAGTTTTGGTGTTTAAAATAGACCAGCAACTGTTTAACATGTTTTATTTTCTTAATACTGCATCAACTAAAGTCCCAGTCTTTGTTTTTCTGGTCTGATTTGCTTCAACAAACCTTATAAATGTGGTTGAGAATCAGTGAAATGTGTTTGTTAATTCACAAAATGGTTAAGATAATGACTCCGGTGCAAAAGCCCCAGTCAACATCTTCAATTATACCCTGGTGTAGACAACAATTAGAGCTGCGATGAGAGGCTGCTCCCACTGTTACTGTACCTATGAAGCCCTGATGCTGCTCCTCTCCCTGCCCTCCTGCTCCAGCCTCCCCTTCCTGCTCCTGGTCTCCAAAAGGCAGCGAGAGATCCATCGATCAATGGCAATCGTGGAGCGCCCGCCCCGCCTCCTGTCTCCTGCCTCCTGCCTCGCATTGTTTTTATCTCATCTCGCAACCCTGTTGCCATGGCACTGAAGATGGCACTTCAACCCTTGTGCTTAATGATCTCTTGGATGATAGCCTACTTGTCAGACATTCATGTCCTGTTCTGTTGAAATGTGAGACAGAGAGGAATGAGCTGCAGCTCGTGCAGGCGAGAGAGGGGGTGGGGTTCATTCTAACTGGTAGTGAACATGGTGTTATGGGTTATTTACCAAATGAGCTGTCTTAAACAGCCCTTTTGTCTCCCCTTCCTGGCCGGTTCAGCCATGCCGTTGGAGATGGACACTCAGGAAGACAAAGCAGCCAAATTGCATTCATGGCGTGTTCCTTTTGTGTGGCAGCGTCACTTCAGAAGTCAGCCAGTTCAGCACCGGCTGAGAGATTACAGCTCGTATAAATAGCTGTCACTGATTTCACTAAGAGAATATACTTTGTGTCTTTACGAAGGCAGAAAATCCTAATTGGGAAATTGGAACACAAAAAAGAGCTGAGCGGTTTGGATTCACATCCATAATCCTCCACACTGCATGAAATCAAGGGTGTCACGTTACAATGCTCGATTTTAGTCATCGCAGTGATTGAGACAAAGGTAGTGCCTGGAGCCATCATGCGGTGCCACTAAGTAAGGGAATGTGTCATTTTATTATCTTTCATCTGGCAACCCCTTACAGAGCATTTCAGAGGAAGGCCTGTGCCTCTTTTCCTCGAAAACGGCTCAGAGGCGCACGGAATCTGAAGGAATCCCTCATTAATTACAAGGAAATGTGTTTAAATGTAAGAACAGATGGGTCAGTGAGGGCGTGAGAACAATGGTCCTCTTTTCTTAGAACATGCGGCATCTGTGAAAGTGGTACACATTTATGAAAATGTCAGATTTTCCGAATTTTTCAAGGACATTTGAACCCTTTTTCACTCACTCTTAAAAATAAGTGCAAATATTCAAACATTGATAATTGATCGTTAATTGATTAGGAATACTTCAAGACCTACTTTTTTACGGTCATATGTAGTATTTTAAAAACACAAGTAAATGTTCTATTTAATAAAAATCAGTCAGAAAGTGTAAAAAAAATGACATCGTATCCCACAACTTTGTCTAGCAAAATCTGTAAATATGTAAAAATTCTTGGATGTCTTCAAAAAGCTGGCAAGATGGTATCATTGTCCTGCAGAAGAATGTGTTATTAGAAAAATGATGGGTACAACAATTTGAACTTGGAACAGTTTTAAAGAAACAACAGTGGTTACTTGTCCCATAAATGGATAAATGGTGCTTTGCACAAAATAATACGGTAATTTGTTGCATTTGATGTAAACAAACAGACGTTGAAGCTTCAAATCTATTGCAAAACCATTCTCCATTTACCATCGGAAGTGTCTATATTTCTAGTTTGTCTAATATATTAGTGAGACATGTGGAGGCCCTCATGCCACGATGCCAGAAGGACAACATCACCCACAAAAAGCTGAGATGCCACCGTCTGCCCCCCACATAAAGCCCTCTTGGCCTCCTGGCCTTGGCTGACAAGATACAAGTTGGCGGGGTCCAGTGCTCATCTTGACCAAGTCCGCACACAGCTCTCGCATCAGAAGTACTACATTCTGCAGCAGTCGTTCTGGTATACTACACTCCTTCAGCACTGCACACAATATATTTCTAGGGACACTGTTGCAGGCCTGCTCCAAGTCTAAATAACATATTTAAACTGGATTGATGAACTCCCATGCCCCCCTGGTATCTGTCTGCTGATTGCCCTGCGCCTTTTTAAACTTGTCAGCATCCTGTGACCTACCAGAAAAACTCAATAGGAAATTGTCATGGAGGTGGGAAATTAATAATTTTTGAAAGAGACGTCGGCCAGCCTTTCCCAGCCTACCCTCACTATGTACTTGGGTCTCCCAGGTATGCGCCTCTTCTCACCTTGGTCGGGTGGGGTTGGCTATCCGTAACCAGACCCATATCAGTGCCACGTTTCCATTACACGGAGTACGGTTTGAAATGTAGGCGGGGTTATGAACGGTTGTGTAATCACGCAGGATATGACACCATTACGTGGCGGTCAACACGGGAGAAATTGAGGAACAAACATGGAGGACTATGCGAGTGTCTTTCTGTATGTTCTCCTCGCTGATTATGGAGAGTAGCGTCTGCACCTCCTGAGTGGACCATGGCTCCGTGGGCATTCTCAAAAAAGTTACCTGATTGCTGCCGAAGAACTGATTTGAAATAGCGGGCTTGCTGGGAGAATAGCGGTTGTCACGGACCAATGAGCAGACGGCAGTGTTGAAGCTCCTCCCCCTCATATCCGGCACGTTGCGCCTGGTACCCCAAGAGGAGGGGTAGCGAGGGGTAGCGAGAAATGGTTTCCAACGGTACCGGATGGTACCAGTTCTGAGTCAGTGGAAACGCACAACAACCGGTTCCGACCCGACGTACCGGCACCAAGGGGCACTGTGGAAACGAGGCTTACATGTCCAGAACATGCAGCCTCAGGTCAGGTGAAATGACAACAAAGTTCAGTAAGAAAGAGACCATCCCTTAGCCAGTGCTGTGCGTGGAGGAGAGCCCATCTCTATCTAGTCGGTGCCTCTCAAACACCTGCACCAGCTCCAGCTCTTCCCCCCCAGTGAGGTGACATTCCACATCCCCTGAGCCAGTTTCTGCTGCTGGGGACAACGACGGCACGTGGCTCCCGGCTCTCTCAAACTGTGTGAGCACTGCACTGCCATCAGATGTTGGACCCCAGACCTGTCTGTCCTGGGTGGTCCTACCAGGAGCATGCACTCTGGACGGCATCGCTCGGAGGATTGCGAGCCCACACAAGAATATCAAAACACAGATTTTTTGATTTTGTCTTTTTCTTAAGGCTCTTAAGAAAGAAAACGTTCTGATAAAAGAATTTAAAACAATAAAGTATATATATTCAGATGAAGGTATAACAGGCATTCTGTTGAAGCTTCTGGATCTGAGTGCGTGGAGTCGTCACTCTGAGAGCATCAGGACGAGTCAAATTTAGCCCTGGTCTGAGTTTAGTTAAACGTGTTAGCTTGTGTTTTGTCTCTTGGAACGCAGACAGGCAGCAATATGAAGCGACTTAATCCTCTCCTCCCTTCCAGAATAGACCACAATGAAAAACACATGCCCCATTTTATCTGCTTTTATCTCCTTTTGTGCCAGAGAGCTTTAAGGAATCAGCATCTTTATCTCTCCCCTCCTCCCATAATGCAATAGGGCCAGTGCTTCCTGTGTGTCGTAAATACAGCATTGAAAGGTCCAATTGAATTAAACTAAAAGATCTGTGAAGAAAATGGGAAGTACTCTCACTTTTCCCGTCTAATTTTTTTGACAGTGGGAATTTCTGTAAATTGACACTGAAATGGTCCGTCTCGCCTCAGCCTCCCTCCTTTACCCCCCTCCCGCCGCCGCCACAGGCTGCGCCATACACCCCCTAAGTGCAGCCGGATAACGTGCATATTAAGAGGCTCCGGGCAAAGCGTGCTGAAATGGGACAGAAATGCAGTAAATGAGATATCCATTGTCTCACAGAGAACATTTCTCCTCATCACAGTGATTTGTTGGATTTCCTCCCTTGATGACGTCAACGCCACAGATTATCTGATCCTCATGTCCACATACCCCCCCACACATTGTAATGTAACACAACATATCCAATCTGACTGTTTATCTAATAAGAAATTACTGTATAACACAGGAGCGGCTCCTTAAGTTTGAAGGACATGCACTTAAAAAATCTCAGTAACAGATCAAATGCTTTGTAAAATTAATCAAAGGATCAAATCGAAGTGAGACTTCAGTCAGATCTGTGGTACACCGTCACCTTTAATCCTTTCAGTGCTGGAATGAGCCTGGAAATGCAAGTCTGTGACTGAGTGAGCAAATGTTCAAAGTGCTCCCCTGAATATAATAATGATTATTGTTGATTGTAAAATTTAATACTTTAAGTAGCCCACTGGTGGGTTTGAGTGATGTATAATCTGCACAGGTATTTTAAATTTTTTTTTATTAAATTTGGTCAGATTTCTATTAAATCACCAAATGATTAAACTCATTTACTAAAAAAAATGAGATATACATTTTATTGCACACTAAATTGCATGCTCATACCAATCGATGCACTTTCAGTTCGCAGGTGATCAAATAATAATAACACCATGAGGGACATTGCATGCAAAACTGACAATTATAATGAGAGTTTTGTGTGCATTAGATCCTGTTTAGCAAATATATCTGAAGTTTGAAAGAAAAGTTTGAGGGGCAACTCAGAAAATATTAATGTGCATAAACTAAAGTCAGGGTGAGTCAGTCTGATTGGCTGATATGCACCACTTTTCAAACAAAAAACAGATCAAATAGGGGTTGGGGGGTTAACATTAATATATTAGGAGGAACTAAGAGTATTTGAAATGTGTAGCACAGGCCCGATAGTCCATATTCATAGAGGAAAACATGCTAAATGCGTGGACAATATAACTTGAGTAAATCAGGTTCTATGTGTTGTGTTGTAGGTATGATTACTAAAGTTAACTAGCTGACCTCAGACTGTCCAACCATTTCCACCATCGAGCTGACACAAGCTCAGCGCTCTATACAATCCCTCTTGAAGAACATGAGCAAACGGACATGGAAACACTATTTCCAGCAGATTTTCCCATGTAAACAACCTAAACCACGCAAAACCCTTATTTGAATACTCATGTTTGCATGTGATTTCACTCATGATGTTATTCTTGGTTGATCATCGGTGAAATCCATTTAGCATGCTCTTTGCTGGATCTTAGTAAATCAGGCCCAATGTGTTGTGTTTTGTTAGCACTCAGGCAGCTGATTTTCTTCAGATTTTTGCTATTTTAGCTACAGCAGGTTGTAGAAGGTACCGTATTTTTTGGACAAAAGTGGCACCTGAGTATAAATCACATTTGTCAAAAAATGTTTTTTGAAGAAGAAAAACAAAGAAAAAAAATACAGATACAATGTAAGTCTCACTCAATTCTGTGGTATAAATTTTTCTTCCTGGAGACATTTTTCTTGTGACGTCAGTCAAATGCAATAGTAATGGAAGTTTTTCTGTTCTATTGTAGCAGCATTCTGTTATCATACAGTGACATCTAGTAGTTCCAGATGGTATATGCCAGTACATTTTGATGTACAAGTAGCTCCTTGATATAATTTGCATGACCAGCCAAACGACAAAAAAAAGTGTGACTTATAGTCTGGAATATACGGTAAATGGAGAACGTCTGAAAGAGGGTGACAACAACAAATTCATGTTGATGAATTAAATAAGTCTTCGTAAGTTCAAATATGAATTTGTAAGAACTTGTACTGTCAAATGATGTTCTTCTATCATGCAACATTTACATATTTCCTGGAGTTGGTCCAAAGCTGACATCGCTTTTCCATTCGTGTCAGTTTGTAAATGTAATGAACGCAGTTTAAAAAAAAAAAAAAAAAAAGACAGGAGTGCAGCGAGCTGGTGGATTTCCCTCTGATACCTGGAAATGTAGGTTAGATGTTTCATGGAACTTGCGTCAGTGTTTGGTGACTGTCATTTACGCTGCTGTGTGGCATTATGGGGATTCTCTTTTCTTCGACTGGCAACTGTCAGGGAATATTTCCATGTGAAAAAGAGAAATGCCTTGAATACACATGCTATTAATAATTAACGCTGTGCTTTATTTCCCTTTGAAAGTTATTATGCAAGATGAATATTTCATTCGGGTACAGGCCCTACATGACAACTGTGCTAAGACAAAGGGTAGCGGTGGCTCCAAGTTTGACAAGTCTTTCTGGGCTTGCTCTAAAATTATTGTCCTTCATCTTATATTTAACATTCAAGAGATCAATTTCTATTTTTGCTCACTTTTCCCATCCATGAATCCCTCTCTCCCGCCCCCCCCACCGGTGCGCTCCTGTCTGTCATTAAGCCATCAGGACACAGAGGCTGCTCTTGTGATCCACGTCGATCCTTCACACCGAGACCCTGCAGCCACTTCCAGCATCTCTAGAGGGACCGCGTCGCCCCGCCTCCTCCACGTGACACTTCAGGGACTCTCAACAGATCCGGGACCGACTCTGCTGGCAATAACTGTGCAGCGTTTTATGAACTTTGCATTTAAACATGAGGCAACAATTTGAAACAAAGACGGAGAGTCTGCCACAGTCCCAGACGGAGGATCAGATGGTATTTAGATAAGAGGGGAACAGGATTAACTTCCCATTACTTCCTCTATAGATTGAGGTGGAATTAGTGGTTACTACATAATGTTCAAAAACTGGGTTTCTTCTACTTGCAATTATATATGTTGTATTTTGCACTGTATTTTGAGACGAGGAGCTTGTCGATTCAGAAATTCAAGGTTTCATGTTATTAAAAAGGACTTTACAGTGATTCATTATGAACGTCAGCTCTGATATGACTGCAATTAACTTTAATTAACCAGAGAAACATGATAAATCTGTGATTTGAGTGGCTAAAATAGGAGCAAGGTGTTTTCATGTGTGGAGAATTGTGCAAGTCTTTACATTTCTCAGTGTGTGCTTGGATTGGTAGATTACAATTACATTGCATTGCTTAGTGTTCATGCCTTTTTAGAGCAGGGTTGCCAGATTGGGTTGTTTTCAGCACAATTGGGCTCACTTTGAAAATGTTTGACTGGGAAAAAATCATATTGTGTGATTTGATAAAACGTTCGATTGCTTTTCGCAATATCAGGAAAATATGTTTTTAAAACCAAACATGCACAACGGAACCTTTTTGTCACTTTAATTTCTCAATCAAGCAGTAAACCTAATAATAAAACATAAATGACATGTAATATTTCCAAGCCGACGATAGTAAGACAAAAAAGAAGATACTAGCAATTCCTAATGTAACCTGTTTTGAAAAGGAAGGGGAAAAGAATAAAATTGTCTGCCTCTTTAACTGTTGATTCTATCTATCTATCTATCTATCAATCTATCTATCTATCTATCAATCTATCTATCTATCTATCTATCTATCTATCTATCTATACATTATAAATATACTTAGCTAGATGTACATATATGTACATACATACACATGTAAATATATATCACAAATAAGTGTATTATGAATCTATGATCCGATCCTAAAATGAAGGTGTGATTTTATGGCAAAAAGTAAAAACTTGCACATTTAAAAAAAACCTGCTGTGTCCTCTCACTCATGTCTTTAGTTCATTTATTTTGAAATGAGATCAATGATTACTCAACTGTCACTCTGAAATGCTACTGGTGTCTGACTGCTGTTCCCCACCCTGATGTTTTTCACCTGTGCTCGATTGTGTGATTGTGTTCATCTGGAGTAGAAGTCTGCAACCTGCGACTCTGGAGCCACATGTGGCTCTTCAGCCCCCCTGTAGTGGCTCCCTGACATTTTCAGGAAATTATTTGAAAATAAACATTTTACATTTTTGGTTTTATTTGCATACCACACTGATTTTTGAAAATAGTCTAATCTCCAGGATAAAATCAGCTGAATAAAAATAAATGAGCTGAAAGAAGCAGAATAGCTGGAATTCCCCTGCAAAATTGAAAAACCACTGAAATAATACTTTAAAAAAAAAAAAAGACAAAAATAGCTTGTACGGAGTTTAAGAAGAAAAACGGAAATGAAAGGAAGGGGTAAGAAGAAAAAGGGGGGGGGAGAAGGAAAGGTAAAACAGAAAATAAAGGAGGAAAATAACAAAAATGTGATATTATAGTTAAAGGAGGAAACGCACAGCGACTTTAAGTAGCTAAATAACTTAAAATAGATAAAATGAGAAAATCCATGAAATATAATTGTACCTTTGACACTTCATGGATGGAACCTAAATATTTGTTTAACACATTTTAAAAGCAGTTTTTTTCTTCATTTTGAATAACTGGCTTGTTTTGCGGCTCCAGACCAGTTTTATCTGGTTGATCATTGCGATAATGACTCTTTTGCTCATAAAGGCTGCAGACCTGATCTGGTCTGGTGGATGTGATCTACTGTATATTGGTCGTCTCCTGTGTGTTCTGTGTGTCGGCTCGCCTGTGTTTCTGTGCGGCTCGCGCTCCAGTGAGTCGGTCTGATTTTCCGGGTTCCTGTGTTTGGACATTCCAGCGTCTCTTCGTGTTTCCCCTCTGATCTCGTCGACTTTATTTCGGGTGTTAAGAGTTTTGATTTAAGCAGTTTTGAACTAAAGATGAGCTTCAGTTCCACCCATGGCAGTGTCTGGTGCATTCAGTCCTCTCCTGAGCCAAACCTGACAACTGGTCTTCTTTTATCAACTTTGTTCAACAATAAACTTCAAAACATGAAGGGAAGAAAGTTGACCACATGGTAAAAAACAATATAGTATTTAATGAATTTCACTTGTATAGCTTTGAAATGTGTAAGCAGTCGCCAAAGCACTTTACTACCACTGGTAGTCTTTTGGGGTTCAGCGTCTTGTTCAAGGACACTTCGACATGTGGAGACGGGGATCGAACTGGTGAACGAGTGTTTTCAGAAACGTCCACCTTGGGAGCTGTTCTTTCAAAAAGTTGAATTTTCAGTGGCTCCGAGCACCGTTGTCTTGTAAACAAGCCCCAAAACACAGTGAAAGTTTTCAGTTTTCCCCTGAAAACGTCACTGCTGGAGTCACGTTCATCCACACTAATGGTGACGGCTGTGCAAGGAGCTCCTTTTGGGTTTTCTTGCTACACTGCAACATCCATACAGAGGCATATCGGGAATCAAACTTGCAGCCCTGCATATGAGGATATACAAGTTGTAGAATGAATGAATTGCTCGCTATACTGACATTTCACAGAATTGGAGCCAGATTTACCAGCTCAACACTGAACAAGCACCGTATGAAAGGTAAATTCGAAAGGATCGTGCTTACAACACATCTTTCATTTTATAATTTGTGCATATATTTGTTTCAACACCCCCCACTCTCTCCTTTAGCCCCTCTCGCGCCCCCCCCCTCGCCTGACTCTCTTGTCTCATGATAGGCCGCAGAGAGACACAATTATCCACTTCATTTGAGTTGTGGTGCTAATGGTGGCCTCTTGGGGAGTTGGGTGATAGGTATCAGTAATTGTAAATGGTGTAATGAGAGTGGAACGGCCACAATGTAGCACTCCACCATTACAGGTGACCCACTCCTGCCCCCTCCTCCCCGTGACATCGCACCAACAACAAGTGAGACCCCCCCCTCCCCCTCCAGCCCTCCAGCCCTCCCCACAATCCTTCAGGGTTCAGCAGAGCCAGAGGAAATATTAGCCTCACAGACCATTACTCCCAAGTGCTTTGGCTGCTGCTCCTTCGTGCCTCGTTGTGCAGGTGGCCTCCTCCATCTCCACCTCCAGCTTCACTTCTCAACTGATCTTTACCTTTTTTTTTTTTCTCCCCTCTTCTGTGATGTAACTTCTGGATTTCTGCTGATCGAATTAATCTCTCGACTTATTCTTCTATCATGTGTTGAACATATTTCAGTTCCGGAGCCACATACAGAACAATTTAATCTCGAGTGGGCCTGACTGGTAAAAATAGTGCCACAATAACCTTTAAATCTAAGTTTTTCTTTGTTTTGGCGCAGAGTGAAAGTGATGAAAACGTTTGTTTTCACAAAACCAAACAATAACTTGAGAAAATGACTACAATCACAACATGAAGTGAATTTTACTGAAACCTTCTGGTTCAGAATACAGTGAAATGTCCAAAAAACTCAGCTCAGGTCTCAGTGTGCCATTGTGTCCACAACTCTTAAGAAATCAGTGAAAATAAAAGGATGTTTTTACAATTTGCTTGGTGGTTTGGCTGGATTGGAGCCTCTTGTGGGCTGGTTTTTGCCCATGAGTCTGCTCTAAATGTTTCATAAACGTTGTAGTTGGTTTTGATATTGTTTAGATTTAAGGATACGTGTGACTATACGTTTTGATCAGAACTGGCTTTCCGTGGGCCACATGCGACCCTCTCCACATACTTTGCTGCTTGGCCACTAATTTCCAGAGAGAATACATTTTTTACAAGCAATGGCAGTATGACGGGCCATTTAGGCACATCAGAACCAAATATTAGTTGAAATTACTCTAAATCAGTGTATTTCTGGTCATGTCTTATGATAAAACTATCATATGTTCATATTTTCATGAAAACATGCAGTCAGTCTTTTTTATTTAATTAGCTGCAATAACTCCTAATGAATCTTTGTGGTGAATGTGCTGCTCATTCATAAATTGGCTCTCATGCAGCGAAGGTGAAAGTTAGATAAAATTATAGACGTTATCCACCTCTGACCAAAACGGCCTCAAACGTGAGATGTTTCGTGTTTGGTTCTGTACATACTCCAAAAAATATGATTATCTGTTGGATTCAGTCTTAAGCTCTGTTGACATGATGAAAAGTTACAATGTTCGACTTTATCTAATTGTTTATAGAACAACAGAATTAGTCTTGAAATGAAAACTTAAAAAAAAAAAAATTCTCAGACATTATTGTTTCCGGAACGCCTCCGCCTCCATCTTTGTCTCAGTCTGAAACTTCTCTGAAATGTGGAGCTCTTGCACATGTGCCCTACAGGTGCAATTATGTTTTTTTTTTTTTTTTTTTAAATCTAATAGTAAATCATCAACAACAATGCAGCATTTGTGCTGCTCATTCTTGAATTTTACAGTGTACATTTACTCCCATTTACTACACTGTCACCTGCATAAGTGAAGATCTTTCTAATCACTTTATACTTCGGTGGAATCAGCCATCTTTCATACACATTTGTCCCAGGGACAGGAGAAAACCCCAGCTGACTGGACGGAGGCTGGGTCCACCCTGGAGAGGTCATGTGACTGACACAAAGATACCGACAATCACACAACACATTCACACCCAGGGGCAATTTAGAGACTCCAAACAGTGTAACCCACTGCGACCCCTGACCGACACACCACTGGTGTTACTTTATCTTTGCAGCAGATGGCAGACAGTGTTCACTCTTCTATAAATGGCCGTGGACAATATTGTGAAAATTTGAACCTCTGATTCAACCTGGATTTCACATGTCTCTGGATTGTTAGGAAGAGTAAACCCGTGGAAAACAGGGTGAATGTAAATATACAAACTACTGTGCAACAAATCAAATTTCGCTGTTTGCAGACATTGAGCTTGCCATTCAACAGTTTTTATAAAAAAGATCTATTTAGGAAACCCTCAGCATTCAAGTTGTGGCTTGTATCTAATTGATACTAACCCACCATCTAATGGTTGAGCGTTCGGCTGAAGACATGTGTTCGTGTCTTTAAAGCAGTCCAGGCAGTGCTGTGTTGTATGAGAGTAATTGGAATTGATTTCCATGATCAGCCATATTTGCTATCAGGAAAAGCATTTGCCTCTGTATCCTGCCAAATGACACTTTTATTGCAGGGTGAAATATGGGATTGAACCACCAACCCTGGAAGACTACCAACTGAGCAGCCATTGACCTGGGACGTCAAACACAAGGCCGGTGGGCCAAACCGGCCTGCAAGAGGCTCCAATGTGACTAAAATACCAAGCAAATGATGAAAACTTAAAGAAAACATTGATTTTATTAAATTGTTTTAAGAGTAGCGGACGCAACACAATACTGAGACCTGAGCTGAGGTATCAGTGACGTTGCCATGAAAGCTAAGGAACTAGCATTAGCCTCAACGCCGTGCTGTCGGGGTGAGTTTGTAAAAACACCCAGAATGCAACAGTTATAGGACATGTTCTCTGGACATTTCACTGTATTTTGCACCAGAATGTTTCATTAAAATCGGCTTTATGTTGAGATTGAAGTAATTTTCTGGGGTGATTGTTTGGTTTTGTGAAAACAAAGACATTTTGATAACATAGTTTAGATTTGAAGGTTATTTATGGCATTATTTTCCTGGTCCGGCCCACCTAAAATGAAATTGGTCTGAATGTGGCTAAATTGTATTTAACACCCCTGGTAGAAATCAAGATGCACCTACATCTTATCAACAATGATCTTCAGGTGTGAAATGTGAGCAAATCTGTGAATGAGCTTTTTAAGGGGGACGATTTTCAAAACCCCGAATTTGCCGTCTCGGTCGCACAAACAGCGGCTGTCAAAGAGAAATCGGAGGATGACGAGGAAGAGTAGGGGTCCTTCCCCACAGGCCGATCACGTCACAGCACCTGTGCAGAGTCAGGTGAACCAACGCTCTGACGCTCCCCAATTATCACAAGTGACACAGTGTCAGCAAATTATCTCCGTGCTCAACGACGTCTGGAGCGCTGCGGAGCGGTAGGAGGCCGGCCAGATAAACACATGCACACACACACATTTTGCAAACTCGGAGCATTAACATTCACCATAACTGTAACAGTAACATTTCCATTTAATCCTGAAAACACGTGTCTGGAATCCAGAATTTTATTCCTCTGGTCATTTTAGTCGGGTGCAACTCGCACACACCCAGCTTTGGTGCTCATCCAACAAATGCATGGATCTTACAAAAGTGGCACCATATAAAAGGGGAAAACTTTCCCTTTCAACGGTATGAAGGATCGTTACGACAGGCTAATATTTGTAAAAAAAAAAAAAAAAAAAAATCCAAAACAAAATCTATGTTTTCTTTGAATTTTTCGCAATTTGCCTGGTTGTTTGGCCGAATTTGAGCCTCTTGTTGGCCGGTTTTGGCCCACGGGCCTTATGTTTGACACACCTGCTTTAAAAGAAGAGCAAAGTTTTCACATGCCGTGTGTCTTTCAATTCCTTCTCAAACGCTTGTGCCATAAATCATCACACTGTTTTGATGGCATCTTTTCTACCTGCCCACAACCACAGAGCTGCAGGCAGGGATTGTCATTCCTCCCCTATCTGTGTTTATTTTTCTCATTTTGCCACTCGGTTTCCCCCGTTATCCCAGCTTGTATTTATATTAGCCAGTTGCACTTCCTTCCTGTCAGATCGTGTTGTCTTTTATGCTATTGACTCCTGTTCTTGCCACAAAGCCTGTCACTCGCGCCCGCCTGCCCGTAAACCTTCATCAAATCTCATTAAAGCCACAGCGTCTGCCAGCCTGCCTGTTCTGTCTGCGTTTGGACCCTCCGTCCTGTTCTCCAAACACCAAGATGACATGTTGGGGAACACGGCGAAGCGTTTAGCAGCCAGATATTTGTTTCAGGTAGTAGTAGAGACCCGAACAGAAGTGAAACAGAGAGAGTCTTGGATTTTGCCTTCACCAGATGGACAAACACGAGACTCCACATTACCGCTTCCCGTGTAGCAGTTGGATTTTAGGCGCCCGTTTACACGACGACAGCGTTCGGACTCACTAAAAACGTCTTTTGAAAATGGAGGAACTTTTCGAAAAGGCTCAGTGTTTGTTGTCTTGTAAACGGGCGGAAACGAGACATTCCGTCATGGAAGCGGACGTCGTTTTCAAAATGTTGCTTTGTGAATGTGAAGCCAAGAGTGCAGTAGCGTAGAGAGCCGGAGAGAAGGCTGCATAGTACGAGGTGACTGTGAGATAATCTATCAAAACCACTTTCATATATAGTGTTAATGTCTTTCACAGTTGTTTTTCTTTTTCCTGACTCGACACCAGCTGTGAGCAGGACCAGGTTTTATTGATGATTGAATTTCTTTTTCTGCAGCAGTTTGTTACTTTGCTCTTCCTTTATTTTCCCGTTTTTAGTGTTCTTCTCACTTTTTCTCACTGAATTCTCTTTAAATTAGTTTATTGCACAATAGTTCGTCAGTTACACTTTTCTTTCGTATTTATAATTCTGTCGTTTAAAATTGGCAGACCTTGAATACACAGTATGTGGAAACATAACTGAAGGCCGTTTGATCAGTCTTGTCTGATATTCATATTGTGCACGTTCACATAAAAAACGGTAAACATTCAAGGTTACAAGGTGTTCCGTCTGTTGCATCAGCATCCTTCTTGTACATTGTCGTTTGGAAACAAATCTGAGCATGAAGAGCATAGATGCAGTGGATAGGAGAGGTAGATGTTGGAACAGGTCCTGGTTTTGTTGATTATTCAGAGTTTGTTGTGCATC